>NC_080643.1:4222500-4305000 GCF_027579445.1 Ammospiza nelsoni | reverse complement strand
AAGGGAAGAAAAACCTATTCAATTAAAACATCTTTACTGCTATTTAGAATGCAGATGAGCCCCTCAGCAATGAGGAAATTAGTATTTTATGGTGAAGCATTTATATAGTTTATTCTATATTTGAACCATAATAAATTACATCCATTTTTTACAAGAATTATAACTGACATGCTGTCAGAGCTGTACATGTACAGCCTTAGAAATATACATAATACTTTGAAAGCTGTCACATTCAGTACCGTTGTAAACATCACCCTGGGTTACCAAACTGTTATCTTTAGGTTTACTTCTTCAGATAAACCATGGGATCTTCACACATTTCAACCAGAAGAAAATCAATTCTCCCTCAAACAGTTGCACAGCAGTTTACCACTCGTGTTTAAATGCACAGCCTTGTACTAGCTTGGATCCCAGTTTGGGTCTGTTTGCAAAATAGCCTCAGTTATGGGCTTTGAGTCAGGGCTGGGAGAGCACCACAGTGACTCAGTGTCCTCCCTCATGTTGGCATTCTTCAATCCAAAAGTGCCACTGAGGTTCTTTTGTGGAATATTCAGATGTATATATTATATTACAGTACTATTTCTGCATGGTTACTTTTGTAGACTGATCCTTCTGAAATACTGTGTATAAACCTGTTTTCATGAGTTTGCTGAATTGTTTTAAAAATATTATTGGAGAGTCATAGTGTTGCAATGGGATTCTCTAGGAGGTTTCCAATTCTTCAGAAATACCATTACTCTTGACTATGTTCTTTAGGATGCTGACCAAAGCTACCTCAGATGTTACCTAATCACTGGAAATTTCTGTAGTTTATTCCCTTGTATGCATTATTTTCTACTTCACAGTACAAACCAAATGCAAATAAGGCTTTCCAACTGGAAATTTTATATAATTAATTAATGAACTCAGGCCTGGAATGAAGATGATTTTAAGCAGAGCTGTGATTCAGCTTCAGCTGCAGGAAGATGTGGTTAAAGGGCATTGCCTCTGCATTCAGAAGGCTTCAGCCACGATCCTGCAGGGAGTTCTCTGCCTACAAACATCTGGCCCAATACAAACCCAGAGGCTTTAGTGGGACTCAAGGTACTGCCAGGGTCCTGAAAGACTCATGGGGATAGAGAGCAAGCAAGGCTACATGAAACTAGCATGGGAGAAAAGTGCTTTAACAGCTATTTTCATGCCAGAGGGATGTGAACTCAGGTTTTGTGTCCTGAGGAGATCCTGAAGTTTGGGCACTGGTGGCTTCTGCCCATCACGTAGAGCAGGAAGGGGCAGCTGACAGCTCCATCCAGATGAGGCTTTTGGGTCTGACTGCAGCCATGCTTGAGACACCAGGGAAAAAAATTTGGCAGAGCAAACAGATCAGCTGCCATCAAAGCTCAGCAGTGGTGGACCTGGGGATGTGGGTGGAATTCAGGTGCCTACACCCCATCTTGGCTGGCTCCATCTCCTTTTGGGATAGTCCCTTAGAGCCTGCCAGCACTGTCAGATAATGTAATTTTTTTTTTTTTCCCCACTTCAGGTGGTAGAGGTCAACACCAGAAAACTCCTTAGATGGAGTTGGATGCTTTTCCATCACAGAGCAGGAAGATGTCTTCCATTCTTTCTGATCTGAGGTGTGGTAGCCCCAAATGCCATTGCAGTGCTGGCCTCTGTGGTACAGAGAGGTGAGGAGCCTCAGGAGCACCCACCACTGTGCACAGCAACACTTATGCTGTTGTTACAGTTAATTTCCTCCTCTCTTTGAACCATCTAAATTCAGCGTGCATTATCCTTCTGCTATTTATGTAAATGTTTAGATTAGGTAATATTTTATTCTACAGTGAATGACACCATAATCCTCCTTATTCTTCTCGTTTATCATAAATATTTAGTTTGTTTTTAGCTTGTGGGACTAAACACAACATCGTTTTCATTACTGTGAAATCTTCCCCTTTTCTTCTCCTGCAAGCATTCCTGGTCCCCTGGCAGTACTCTGCCTCCCAGAACATGCTAATATTGCTTGCATTACTTCAGGATTACCACAATGAAGTATACACTTGGTATTATAATTCATAATGTTGCTTTAAAAGATTAACCACTCCCACGGCTGTGTCTGGTAATTACAGAGCAGACTTTCTTTCTTTTTTTTAAAAACAAAGAACAGCGTGCACAAAATGACTGGCAAGGAGGTAAGTGTTTGGGGTGTGCTTTGTTTTTCAACCGCAGAGAAAACCAGATGCAAAATTGATAAAGGAGACTGAGAATGGGTTTTAAGCTGAGATACTTCTATATGTTAGTAATTTAACAGGTTTATATAAAGGAGATGGCACTGTCGGCCCCTGGAATGTCACAGACTGATGCAATTGGCAATTGCCAGCTCAGATGATTCTCATGAACAACCCCAAAATAATTAATAGGCCTTCTGGAGTTTTCCAGGCAAGTGAGTACGCTGGTGAAAGAGCAATAGTTAGTTTAGCCTGTCAAGGTTCATTCTTTTTCAAAACTCCAGTCCTCCCTTGATGCCCTCTAATGGTTTTTTGAAACACCAAAATGTTTTTGCGAGAACAACATTGCCCATTGTGCTTTAGTTAAATGCATTTCGATGTCAGACATACTCCTGGCTCAAAAATGGCTGTTCCCTACCCCTTCCTGGGGGGATCTCCAGGGAGGGCAGCCAGATTGGCTTTAATCGGCCAAAGACACGGGATGGGCTCTTAATGCGATAAACCGATCGAGTGTGCAAGTCACATTAATATGTGGAAACTTGATCGGCTTTTATTAAGGGATCAAGAAATGCTTTAATTGCCGAGTGACAAGAGCACTTGTTTGTTTAATTGCTTGTTTGTGTTTGTTGTAAAGCCTTGGGGGATGTGGTAATTTGTCCTATTGTTGTTTGAAAATGTGGATCTGGTAGCCAAACCAACAGCAAATGACAGACACTGGTCTGGTACCAAGTGTTGCTTCATCAATGCTTACCACATTCCCAGTTTGGAGAGGATGGCAGCCTTTGGAGCAACAAAGTGGGATTCTCCTTCCAGTCTCTCCTTGCTTGCATTGTCCAGAGCTTCCACACTGTGAGAAGGTTGGAATTCTTGTACTTAAATGAGGAGTTAGTCACTGTCTGATAAATGAAAGTAGCATTTAAAGACTGCTGCATGGTAGAGCAGCACTTAACAGGTTGTTCTGTCTTTCACAGCTGGGGATGTAATGGTTGCACGATCCTACATAAAACTCCTAAAAGATCTCAGAGCCTGAGGCAAAGTCCATTGAAACTGTTGGTGTCTTGTTTGTTGGACTGGCCTTTGATCAGATGCTAATGCATAGCGATTGCTTTTCTATACCTTTCCTGAAAGGGATTTTAGCATGGAATTGTTCCCTGCTGCAGGACTGCAGCAGTCCTTGGGATAGATCTTTCATGGCTGGAGCTGACCACAAGCCTCTATGGTACAATGATGCCTGGCATTCTGTGCTGGGAAGAAGTATTAGGTTCGCTGTGAATTTACATGAAAAGTCCCTGGCTAGCAATTATTCTAAATATAAAGCTTCCTGAGATCCTAATATTTCTTTCCTCTAGATTCTTGCCTTACTTTGGAAGTTAAGTTTTCCATCCAGGACCACAACCTGGAAAAGCTTTCTTTCCTGTTTTCTCTAAATTAGCCTTTTTAAATACTTTCTTGATGGAGGAAGATAGAGAGTCACTGATGATTAGGGTTATAACTGGCTTTCCAGATCAGTATCCCGCACTGTAGAATGCATCTACTTCTGTAGAAGGAGCCTAGGAAAAGTCGTATCAATATACATTACAGGCTTGTCATAACTCACTCATTTCCTATTTCAAACAGGAGGAAATATACTTGAACATATCTGTTGTATCTGTCAAGACTTCTCATTTGTCAAACTATTAGTGGTCCCTCTGTCAACATAAATAAATCTGTCCATAAATCTTGACAGGTATAATCATTTGTTGCATTTGAAAGGCAAGTCTCTAACATTAGACCCCTTTTGATTCCTAACATGATTATCTTTAAAGAAAGACATTTCAGATGCCTTCTGAATCTGGCCTCTGTCAAATGATTTCTCCGCTCTCGCTGAGTTATCTACTTGTACAAAGTAAGCAAAGGCATAGTTCCTGCTGTCAGCTCTCCTGAGGACCACACGAATCACCAGCACCGCAGCAGCGCCAGGGCCTCATCCTGCAAGTGATTATGTTCTGTTTGTCAGAGCAGGCTGCTGATACCCTTATTGTTCTTTACAGCTAGGTTTCTCATTCCTATTCTGAGCTGTTCTTCTGGCACCAGTTGTCCTTTCTTTACTTCTGGGAAGCTATCAAAGAACGTTCTTTGAAGGTGTTCCATCGGATGCTGCCGATCTTTTCAGTGCTGTTGTTGCTGGCAAACAATCCATACCCATACAGGAGAATTAGGCCTCTGAAATGGCTGCTAAAATATGGGCTGGCATAGCTTGAGATTGAATTCCATAAATCCAACACAAGCTTCACAAGCTCTCCAACTGCTCTGGGGCACACACAGCAGCTCCAGCCTCCCAAGGCTCTCCTGGGAAATATGAAGTGACCTTATTTCTATGCTTGATGGCCTACTGATAGTAATTTTGCCTGCCTGATGAAGTTAACAGCTATCTGGCATTCACCAAGCTGGAATATGAAGTGAGGGTCTTTGGCCAGAGCTCAGTGTCTCAGCAGACAGCTCTGGCACACGACCCAGAACCTGGTCAGTGCATGCATACCAAAAGGCAGCCAGTGAGTCCACAGCTCTCATGGCTTCATAACATTCCCTGCCACATGGAAAACCTAAAGCAGAGGCTTTGCAAATGAGAAGGAGTCAGGAGGTTGCTAGGGCTGGGTTTGTGGGAACTGCACAGTAAAGAGTGGATCCCCAGGGAGCTCCAGCAGGAGCCAAGGTAGTTGGTATCAAAGCTCCTGTGGTGTCATGGGCATGCCCAATTTATACAGCCATGGGAAATTAGCTGGTGAATGCTGGAGGAACCAAGTCTAATGTTTTCCCTTTGGTCTTCTGACAGTGAAGTCAGAAAAGCTCTAGTGTTTTCCATAAAATGTATTTAAAGTTCTAAATCTTCCCTCTTTCAACCTTCCACTCCTTCAAATCATCTGCGGTTTGCTACAGGAAAGATTTTTAATTGACAGAATTTCAGCTTGTGCTCCAAAGAGACTCATTACTTCACAGGTTCTTTAGCTTCCTGGGACCTTGACGTCATGGGGATATTCCTTGCTCACTGAAACTAATTTTTCAATGAGCTGCAGAAGAAGCCTCTGTACCAAAAATTTGGTCCAGACCTTATGATGGCTTGTACAGGATGTCCAGATGCAGGGTGTCAAAATACATCTGTTAGATAAGGTTTTTGTCTGAATCACAACTCTCAATGCACTCGCTCATTAAAAAGCTTTTTTTCCCATGTCGAGTCACAATTTAGGATAATATTCCACTGGATCAGACAGTATGCCAGAGCCATAGACATCTAGTTTGCTACACTCTCATGGTAGGCTGGAAGAAAATGGGAATTTAGTCCTTCATTTGAAGGCAAGGATCCTAGAGTAGTTAGTTAAGATGTTGTTTGAATTAAAATACTTAGAAATATATGGTCCAAGAGGATATTTGTCTGTAGCCTTGCTGACAACATTCTTGGTTTGTGAATTTTTTTGAAATCAGGGAGATAAACACCTTGCTTTTATGAGTCGGCATGATATGGGGCATATGCTTAAAAAAAGAATACAAGTTCATCTGGGCTCACACAGACACCCACATGTGTTGATACCATTGGAGAGTCTGCAGGACTCTGCAGCCCCCAGGTGAGAGCCTCTGAGGGGCTGAATTCTGGAGGTGGTTGCCTAGATTGATCTCCCCATGCCTTTTGCATCTGTGCCTGTCAGTGCCCCCCGCACAAGGAGCTTCCATGAGCTCCCACTGCTGTTTCTGGTTCTCTTTCCCTGGGCCAGGAAGGGTGCTGGGCTCTACAGCTTCCTTTTCTGTTGACTGGCAAGATGGTGCTTTGTCAGGTAACTGCTGTTGCCACCAACTGCAAAGCTCACTAGAGTATAATGACACCTTCTGAGCCGCTTCTTTTATGCGTTAACCTACTTGGAAACAGAGGCTCATGTGCAAATTCCCACTGTATTTTGTGAAGGCTGGAACATAAGCCAGATCTGAGCTGAATTTCCCCTTTCCAAGAGCCAGCTGAATCAAAATCCCCTGATGCAGACATCCCCAAATTTTATGGGTGCAAAAGATGTCTTGATCCAAATTTTGCAGTTTGCTCCCATCTCTGCTTAAAACATAAAATGTATGTTTTTAGGGAAAAAGGATATAAACATCTTGTTCATGTTTGAGCTGAGAATGTCTTTTTTCTGTAGGCTGTCAACACAACTTCAAATGCATGCAGCCTGTCCAATCTGACAGACAATTTGCATATTTGTGGAATGCTAATGCCAAGTTACTGTATACATTTGTACATGAAAGCATTAGAAAGTTTGAAGGATTAAAGGTGGAAATGTATCCCCCTCGGCCTCGATTAGAGATCAAGACAGCACATCAAGAGATGGCAGACAAATAACTGCTGCTTTGCTGTTTGGAATGGCTTAACCCAAAAATAATAAAAATCCAAGCTATTTCCTAGGACATAAATAGCTGAGGGCTTTACACGTGCTAATTGCCAGAGCGTTGTTTTAGCCTTTTGAGAGTGTAATGTGAAGTCTGGCACATCCAGTGTGAGCCCTCTGACACAGTGATTGTCCTTTTGTTCTGCTCTAGCTGCGTGCCTGGACCACAGCTAGAGCTCCCAGAGCCACCCCAGCCTAAGGCATCCATGCTGATGTCTAGGGCTGAGCTTTCCTCAGTTGCTCTCAGGTCCTGGAAGGTTCTTTGAGGCCAGATGGAGGTGCTTGGCCCGTGCAGAAATTACTTAGTTTGCCATGAGGAGGGCGTCAGGAGGAGAAGCAGCAGGTGCTCAGCGATTTCCTGTAGAAAGATGATAAGATGATTGCTTTGCATGCGTCAAGATATATTTTGGAGCCTGGCTCTAGACCCAGAGATTTGAAAATGGTGACTTGGAGTCTTAAAAACAAGATATGCTAAAGAACGGTTTTGCAATGGTTCCTCCTAAGGATCAAAACCTGATACTATTTATTTTACTTGTGCTAAAAAATAACCTCAATAAGATGTTCTAAGTTGGCCAATGGATATAATTTAGGCTCAGACATTGGCAGCACAGGACAGAGAATGCAGGAGCTAGTCAAATCCTTCCCCCAGTCTTTGATCCAAAACATGAATATTCCTTTGATTCAGAAAGGGTTTGGCCAGCCTTTTTCGCAAACGGTTGCACGTCTCTGCGTTTTCTGGCTGGGGGAAGTGGAAGTGGCAGAGCCTCAGATACCTGGGAACCAAGAGCTGAAAACTCTCCTGGAAACTTCTCATGGTCTAACGAAATTCCCGGGCCAGCTTCCAGCCTGAGCGGATGCAGACAATGAGCCAAAATGAACCACCAAATCTGTCGAGATTCAGCCGTCATTTACGAAAGAGAACTGGGATTTGCAAGGGAGTTTGTAGGAGCTGAACACCCAAATCTCTTTAAATCCCAGTGGGACTTTTGTTCCTCTCTTTCTTGTATGCCACTGAAAAGCCTCGTCTATTTATTTGAAATATTTTGAAGACCTCAGGCGGCACTTTCATTACAGACAAACCTCTCCACCAAAATTAGAAAATCACAAAGTTTTAGCTGCAGTCGCTGAAAATCTGTTATTTAACACACCTACCCAAAAAGCCCCAGGCTACACCAAAACTCTTGACCAGAGATAGCTCTGTGCTGTCACAAGACAGATCTATCTTTAGGTACCCCAGTTTGAAAACTTCACCCTTAATGCGTTCAGAAAAAGTACGTTGTTGTTTTAAAGTACATTACTCAAACGCTGAGATGCCTTCCTACTGGGAGCAGCATTACAAAGCCGAGCTCTGCCTGGATGCCTATCCAGCATGGATCTGACAATTCACATGTAGGAAAAGGCCTCTCATGCATTCATAGTTTAGATGACCTCCATATATTTGTTTAAAAAATAATTAGGCTTGCTTAGCTTTTGTACTGTTGCATTTTCTTTTTTTTTTTTTTTAAAGTAGCTTTTCCTGTAGCACTCCCAGGCCAGTACAATGCTGGCTTTTAAAAGTGATTTGTCTGTTACCAGGCCGTTTTAAACTTTTACTTCCTAAGTCCTTGCAAACCAGCAATACAAGGAGACTAAAAAAAAATCTCCTGGGGATTGTTTTTATAGTAACAGTGAAAGCTTAAAATGTTGCAGCAGCAGCCAAATTATTTTTCTTTTAGTGGAAACAATACCAACAACTGGAGTCTACGCACAAAACGGATTAAAGCTACCCATAAAAATGACTAACAAATGAGTGCTACATTTCTTTTTATCATTTACTCTTTATAAAAAGCGACAGTTTGAAGGCTACTAATTTGGCAAGTTAGTTCCCCTCTATAGTCACGGTTGTTCAGTAATTAGAGGATATATAAAACATGGACGTAGACATTCTAGTGCAGTCCAACATTTTTGTGTGCTTTAAGATAAAGTCCACTTCCTTTTTTCCCACTAATGGAAAGCAAGGTAGATGTATCCAAAATTAAACTACAGGACAAAGTTTGTTTTCAGGCAAAACTTTCAAGAATAGTCTCCTGACAAAAGTCCAAGTCCTATTTGCACTCCTAAATTGTTCAGAATGAAGATGTCCAAAGAAATCTAGTAACCTCAGGGCATACAGGAGTGTTTTCTCCCCTGACTAAACAAATGACTTCTTAAGCACAGCTGAAATCAAACATTTAAAATATTATTAATTACTAATGCTAATTGTTGAGAAGTTTTTTTTTTAAGTCATACGTGCTCTCCATAAGTAGGTATTTATTTTTTAAAATCTATTGCCAAACACAGTACTTGGTGTCTAAGCCCTCCATCACTTGAAAATAGCAGGTATGTTTTTAAGTTACTTAGGTGGGTTTTGAAATCTTTGCTGGCTATTTCATCATGTATTTTCTGGCAGTGGCCCTTTCTATATCTGTAAGTAGTAAAAAATATATTGCTCCCTCTGAAAGCGAAGAGCTAAAAATAAAACAGGACTTGGTTTAATCAACATGAAGGCAAACTAGAAAGCCATTAGTTGAAGAAACTGAAATAAGAGAACTCAAAAGGCTGGATGGAGAGCAGGGAAATGCTTCAAACGGGACATGCAGCAGTTGCTGGTGAAATTCTGTGTCCGTGCCTGTTGTGGTTGGGTTCCAGTAGGCTGGTACAGGGATGCTTTGTGGGGCACACTGAATGGTGAGGAAGGTCCTTGGCATGTTTCTGGATGCTGGGCTCATGGCACATGGTTCTCTGTTATGTGTGTGATGCAAGACCACTTACTTCAGTAATTACTGGTTTTCCTGCTCATTGAGATGCTGAAGGTAAGGCCAACATCTGATATGGGGTGTGTGGCCCTCCTCTAAACTTGGCCATTTGTCCTTCTGATCCAATGTGTGAGTGCTTGCCTGCTGCACGTCAATATAATAATTAATAGATTAATGTATTACTAATACAGCCATTATGTATACTACATAATAGTATAATAATAAATAGGTATATTATTGTAGAATGAGATAACATATAATGGTCATATACTGATAATGTATTAATATAAAAATAGTGATGTTGTAGCAGTATATTCAGAGTCCTACAGTATATATCAGTAGAGCAGTCTATATCAAGTCCTGAAGAAAATGAGAAATTATTTATAGGCTGAAGCCTCCCCAAAGCCTGCACTTACTAATAATTACCTACTAATTTACACCAATACTGACCATGAGAGGTAGACCAAAAGCCCTGGTCCACAACATTGAGATTAAGCCAATGACATTCCTAAAGAAAAAATTGTCTCAGTTTTAACTACTTTTCAAAATGGTCACCATTACTGTGAGAAACTCTATTCCAGTGTATATAAAACAGAGTGGTATAATAACATCTCATTTGATTATACAAAGTAGTTTTTTCCTTAGTGTTTTAGTTCTCAAAATTCCCAGAATACACCACATGGAAACTGTTCACTTGAGAAATTAAGTACCGTATGTGATAAGACAGTCATGTGAAATTTTTAAGCTGTCATTAAAAATGATTATAATTAGAACAAACTATATGAAAATGCTTTAAAATTGAGACCCTGGTGAATTAAAAATTAAGGGGTATATTATGTATTATCATGTTGAAGGGCAGGGATTTAGGCGTGTAACTCCCATTAACACTAATGTGAGTTGCATTCCCAAATCCCCACGCCTGGCGATGAGCATCCGCCCCCGCGTTTGTTGTCACTGAACAACCTCAGCTTTTGCTGTACTCCAACACAATTCCTCTGCCTGCTGAGAACAAGTGGAATGGCAAACCAGGAGTTTAAACTGTTTTCCCTCACAAATCTAGGCCCCCAGATAGAGCCAAATGTAATCCATCTAAGCAGTAGCCGCCCTCCCTCGAGTAAGATTTACTTACAAAAACTGTCACAGAGTCCCCTCTTCCCTACAACTCTTCCTGTGCTTTCCCCCACACTTAATAGCTGACGGTTGGGCTGCAATCATTTTATTATGTCTCCTCAAAATGCAGGAAGCCAGTTGCTGGGGGTGGGCTTGTAAAGGCACTTCAATCAGGAGCCTCCAAAAGGAGCTGCTGTATCCACAGAGCTCCCACGTGAGGAGTGAGATGTTCTCTAAGGACAGTGCACACAAGTGAAGCATCTCTCTCATTTGGCATGGCCATAGGGCTGTCCAGAGCACTGAACGGGGTGTGTATCCAGTGGCTGTGCCAGGCTTTGGGTCACATTCAGCTGACGAGTGAGCTGCTGTGGGTTGGGCTGCAAAGTGCTGCCAGTTCACTTAACTCTCAGGTGCTTTCCTTGTACCCCAGAATCAGCAGTTGTGTGAGTTTGCATCTTGACTTTCATTGGAAAAATTGCAGTCCCAGTTCTTAAGAGAGAAACTTTCATTATTGTACCTTAAAAGTTTTTGGTTTTTTTTCTTAATATAGAAGTACATCATTTTCACGTGAGTGGTTGTGGAGTCCATCTTGTTGCCGTCATCATTTCATCTGCTCTTTTTACACCCCTGGATTTGGGAATGCTGATACTACTAAGGTAAGACAGTTCATCTGTTGCTTGGGCTTTGCTGAGAGTCTACTAATAGCACTCATCAGAAATGTCTTGTCCTACTGATTTTACAAAGGCACCTATATTATTTTTTAGAACACATTAAGAAAATGGTCACATTGCCACACTATAGCTCTCAGTGAGGAAAATCCCACAGAACCACAGCTCATACCTCATACCTTTCTATGGCATTGCAAAATTGTAATTGTAATTATAATAACACACCACATTCTTAACAACATCTTTTCCCTGGGGCAAAATATATAAATCCAAATAAAACAGATATATGTAGAGGCAACCTATATGTATATGTATATGTAGAGGCATCTCCTATTTTATTAATTAGCACCTGAGAAAAACATTTTGCCAAGCTAGAAAAAGCACTGATGAATTTTCAAGGAAAGTAATGAATTCCAGGTTTTTTTCTTTATTGGTACCTGTGGATTCTGTTGTATTGCTTGTTAACAGATGCAAGTGGGCAATATAACTATTACATCAGTCAATATTATAGAAACCCAGGCAGTTTCTAAGCAACAGCCCAGCACTGATTCTTCCAGCTATTTTCTAGGATTCCCTCAGACACAGTAAGTGAAGAGGAGTTGGACAATATAGTCTAATTTTGAGAAAGGAATAAAGCATGAAACTGGTGATTTTCAAAATCATATTTTTGCGGATTTCTTACCAAATCAAAAGAACTAAAATTGAAAACTGTCAAAAACATTTCAGCTCAAGAGATGCATAAACTTTTCTATTGTTCAGGCAGCTAAAGAGACACAGCTATTTTGCTTCATACCTTGCCCACAAAAATAATGAAAATAAAAATCATAATAATAGAGCCTCTTCAGCTTGTTGGACTGAAACTGGATTTTGTGGTGTTTCCATTTGCAGATTCACTCACCAGTTCAGCCTGAAAATAAAACAATTTTTTGTCTTTTTTTGTACAAATTCTATGGTCAGTCAAATCTGGCTCCTGATGGAAAAAATCGTAATAAATCATAGTGTTTAAGCCACGTAGACTGTGTGTGTGTGAGCACACATAATTTTGTGTGTACACAGATAGAAAGGTGCATTTCAAAGCAATGCCACCCTCAGATATCACTGGCTGATAAAGTTGCTTAGCTTACATATTGCAAAGATGACATCTGCTTTATATATAACTGGGGATTCAATGAGGCAGCAAACCTGGGATCTTTTTCATTACCCATAACTTTTCAACCAGGATTCTCTCTGAATTTGGAGAACACTCTTTCCACACTTTGCTTTAGTCCAATATGGCACCCAGTGTCAACTTCAGGTTTTGAACTAGACTTCTAAGGAGGACACTGCTCTTTCATGTCTTTATGAATAATGCCCTTTCAGAAAGCAGTTTATATTTAGAATAAATAAGAACAGACATACGTGCACACCCGCACTTGTGGACCCAAATGTGCTTCCAGGAGCACAACCATGAAAAAGCAAGAAGAAAATATTGTGAACCAGATGTTCTCTGGGTTTGAATGCTCCATTGGTTTTCATACACCATGCAAGGTTCTGGTCTGCTAGGGGAGTAGAAGCAAGTTCAATATGGGAGCTTGGAGTGCCAGCAGTTTTGCCTTGCTTGGGAAGGTGGAAAACAGGGGCTTTCTTCACTCAAGTCTGATTTTTGGGGGGAAAAAACCAAAAAAAAACCAACAAATGCACCTGATGACATTTCCTAAACAAAATTCTCTGTTGTGATATTTGAGTCATGGGCCAAAATACTTACCCTTTTGGCTAAAAAAAACCCTAGTTCATTCACAAGAGCTGTGGTTGTATTCTCTTCTTTGTTGTCTTGTTGTCTGGGCTTGTCCCCTCTTCTTGCTGTGTTACTGTGGCACACTGAGAGTGTGCATGATGGAAATACCAAACTCCCGCTATCTTCATCATGTGGCTGCAGGATGGGAGACACCCCAGGCAGCCAGGCTCTGGCTCCCACCAAGGAACTGATGCAGTGCTCAGGATTCAATGGCTCTCCTCTCTTTTCCCTACTAGGCTGTTCCTATTCTTGGGTGTTAGATATTTTTCAAATAAACATTAAAAGATGTTTTGAGAAACAGACACTTTCTGCTCCCTCAAAGGGGAAGGGAAATATGCATCTCAATGAAAACCCCGTTTTCTATTAAAAGCTGGTTTTGGTGAAATGAAGTCATCCAACCATATAGCTCAGTCCACACAATTTCCGTGTGTTTCCATCCATTCCTCCTTCCCCTCCCAGTCTCCAAACCATTCTCTGCCTGCCTGATACATGTTGACATGAGAATTAAATCGCTAAGAACTATGAATGCTTTTGCTTTAACAGAAGGCCAGGTTACTATTCCTAGCATGGAAAGTTAAATGAAATCATGCTGTGAGTGAATTCCTATTGATTTCTTCGGAATTGATCAGAAACATTTGTCAAATTTTGTTTTCTTTCTGTCCTACATCTTCTTTAGACACATAGTTAAACATACTAAGGAACGTTTACATTTTAAAAATGTGTTCTAGGGTCTTTATATAAACATACATGTAATAAAAGTGACTGGTGATTTATATTTTCTATATACATTCAGATACTTTATTTTCAAAGCCAAGGTTTTAAAAAATAGGTGTCTAAATTCAGACACCTGAGTCTATCTTTACAGTCTTTGGTTGCCTGATTTTCAAACATGTTGATACTCAGAAACACTTTTTTTCTGTTGAGTTGTCTCTTTTTGACAAAAATTTACATTGGGCTGGTTTTCATCTATTAGAATCAGAAAAGGAAAATTAATGATTATAAATTTTCAAAGGATTTAAAGGCATAAAGAAAAAAATCCTAAAACTACACATCTTTTTGCATATTTAATTGCAGAAAATGATGTGCGTTGGTACAGGGCACGTGAGTACAACCCAGCAGATTCATCCTTGCTCGCTGAATTTGACCTAAACCCCTTTTTTGCAGCATTTGTCTTTTCTTCTTTAGGTTCACACCAAGGCCTCCCGTTTGAAAAATGTATGTGTGCTCCTGCACCTAATGTATATGCATATTCAGTGTGACTGCATATGGAAATGGAGCATCCATGCCAAGAGTTTTCCAGCCAAGAGGCTTTTTGCATGTGTGAGTCTGGAGGGTTGTGTGCTTTTGGGGTAATTGTGCGTGTAAATCCAGCGGGCAGTCACACACTCAGCTATAACCTGTACAGTTGCATTAATACCTTTTTTAAAACATCCAGCAAAAGCTGGTGAGAAAAATGATACCTTTTTAGACACCAGGTCCTTGAAATAATAATAGAAAACCCCTAAAAGCTGATTATGGATCGTGAAATGATGTGGTTCAGCTTTCAAAACCTGCTCCTGGGTCCCCCTCATAAACAGACGTCACTCTTACATTTAGGCACTATTAGATTTGCAGGTTTAATTACAAGCAAATTATTTTTTTAAGTGGTAAAAATAAATTGGTGCTGTTCTAAAATCCAAAGAGAGAAATTTAAAATTTTAAAAAATAGGAAGAAATAAATAAGCATATAACAAGAAAAAGTTCGTGGAGCAGCTGTGTAAATAATACAATGTTAAAGAATAAAAGGAAACTGCTAAATCCACGTGGGATGAGGAAGGAGCCTAAAATCCCTTTATGCTCTAATGAGGTCTAGCTCATTGGTTGTGCCTTTTTTTTTTCCTGCAAGCTCCAGATCTGCCTTAGAAAGGCACCAGAAGAAAGGAAGGAAGGAAAATGAGGTTATCCCAAAAAATAATCTACTACTATTTGGTAAAGGTACAGGAATAGAGAATGAAGCAATGGTTTAATACTGGGAGTAGAAGCTGCATGAAGTAATCAGCTGAACATTTACTTCATTCATTAGTGCAAAGCAAATGCTGAGTTGTGCAGAAGTCAATGGAAAATTTCCATGGTTTTGCTGCAGGCTTTGCTGAGTGGCACCACTTGTCCACAGAAGTGCTCTGGACCTCAAGCTCAGAGCCTCAGTGGTGCACCTGGAGCTCTGCATGTGGAATCCAGCAAGGTGAGAAAGGCATCTCTAATGTCCTGGGAGCAGGGGACCTGTGGCTTTGCACCTAGAGGGTGAGTTCTTCACTCTGCATCTGAATTTTGTAACAGCTCTCAAGATCTTGAAGATAATCTAAGATTAGCAAAAAACCCCAAACCTGTAAATCGAGTAATGCACATGTTCTTGTTGCTTAGAAGTTAGAAACCATGGTTTATTCTAAGTAGGAATATGTTGTTTGGCTATGTAAGGATGTAAATGAAGTTTGTGAGACTTAACAAAGGGACAGGGTGCTAGGAATAAATTATTAGTTAATCCTAATGGTTGCTGCTTGGCCAGTGTAATTATGATTTTGCACATGAATGCAAGGCTTCAAAAAGGAGCTGGGAAGCTCCCTCTGCCCAGGAGCTCCCCATTTCTCTGCAGACACCCATTGCCATGAAGCATGTGGAACCTGCCTGGTGCCTGCTCCATCTCCTGAGCAAGGGCCATGGGGAGAGAGAAGCCAACACAAACTGTGCTCCAGCAGGACTGGGCTCTCTGTGTTTCTCAGGAAAGTCCAACTGGCAGCAGTCAAAGCTGCCTTGTGGGGCTCTGGCACTCACCAGCTGTGCTGGGCACTGCCACAGGGCAGGAATTCAGGGATGGTCATGCTCTCTTTAACTCTTAGCTCAGACTCTTGACCCAGTGCCTGGGCCACCTTGGTGAGCTTGCAAAGCGCTTGCTGTTCCTTTCCAATGCTGCTCTCATGTGCTTGGTTCACTGGCATGAGGGCTGACACTTGCTATTTTTGCAGGATTGACTGACTGCAAGCCCACAAATTTCATCAGGGTTTTCTCTAGTTAATAGGTGCCCTATTGCCATTACTGCCATGCGCAGTTGCTGTATGATGTCAGATAACTGCTATGTGGGATTTGGGGCTCCTTTCAGTTTCCATTGCCAAGTCTGAGTTCCTTTTTGACAAAGTTGATTTTTTTACCTTAAATTTTAGATAGTACTTTTTAAGTAGCTGTGTGACTTTATCACACAGGAAAATAAGTGCAAATTTAATTTAATTTAATTTCTGACTGAAATCTATCCACCTACCAATCCATCTATGATATTATTTTTCTATTTTTCTGTCTACCTCTTCATCTTTCTAAGTATGTGCATGAAGTAGTATCTATTCACTAGGGTAATGGTGGTCTTAGAATTTAATTACAACCTGAGGTATCTGGTGTTCTAACTTGCTGTCCTATCCTGCGTCTATAAGACCTACAGATAGATAAAACACCTTAATATAGTTTTTACCTACTAATAGCAGTTCTATCATTGCAAGATCTGGCAAGACAGTCAAACACCTCATTTTCCCAAAGGTATGTACAGCAGGCAGAGCTGAGGGAGAGATTAACAAGTTTTCTGTGGAAGGAGGGTTCATCTGCAAGAGTGAGGAGAGCCTTCACTGATGTGCCACTTGTAAATGCATATGAACTCTGTAATAGGTGTGGTGCTTTTGTTCAACAGCTGCAATCTTTTCTTTGTACCTCTTTTTGTTGAATTCAGATAAAAGAACTTCATTGTCAACAAATCTAATATCTGTTCTTGTCCCACTTGAAAGGGTCAAATGAAATTTCCCACCAGAGAATAAAAAATCCTGATGCTCCCCAGCGAGTTTGGGTGGCAGCATGCCAAGAGAGAGGGGAGGAGGTGGTGGCTGGAGAGCAGTGATGCTCTCAGAGCATCAGCAGAGCAGTGATGTCAGTGAGGGTGAAAAGGGCTCCCCAGGCTGGCAGTCCCACAGCAGGAAAGGTGGCAGGGCTGGCAGGGCAGCCAGGCAGGAGCTGTGAAATCACCTCTCCCTGAGGTGCCAGGGCCAGCTGTCCCCAGAGGCTCCCATTCAGGAGATCAGGTGAAGAGGCTCTCTGGGGCTGCTGTCTCTGGTGGAGGTGGTCCACAGGCAGGGATGCTCAGGCTGCAGTGGCAGCTCATGGCAGCCTCTTGCTGACCTCATGGTCATGTCAGTATTTCCAATGTTCCTGGCTCTGCAGAGAGGAAAGGAAGCTGGAGAGGGGGAGAACCCCAAAATTTTCCTGAGTCTCTCCAGTCTAAAATTGCTCAGGATGCTGGTTGGATTCTCTATGATATGTTGAGAGAAGGACCCAAAAAAATCCTTCCTTTTACAATAACAGCACTAAACCATTATAAAAATACACCTACATCTTCAGCAAAGCTGCAGCATATGTTTTTGAGTCAAAGACATTTGCACCAAATGCAGTCTAGAGATGTCTGGCAGCTGAAGCGGGGAGCAGGTGTATATTTAGCCCTTTCAAATGTGCACTTCAGTGCATGTAAATATTTGCTAGGTCAGAGCTTCAGTGTGCTAACGAGCCACAATGTCCATTTCCCAGGAGCCTGTGCTTTGCACATTCTCTCAAACCTCTGCACCATTAGTGCAACGTGTCTTCACTTGGCTTGTGCTAACCCTGTCTCCTTGTATCACTGTAGAGGCAGCTCCACCTCTGCTGCAGTAAACAGCTTTTCCTCACAGTGGCAGGTTGTAGGGACAGGGGGACAGTCCCAGTGCAGTCCTGGTATCTTCCAAGACCCAAAGCCTCAAACAAACACCTACAAAGAAGTCAAAGAAAAGATGTGATTAGAAATTAGAAATTTTCATCTTCCAAGTTAAAACTAATGGGCACTTATAAGTTCTTTGGATAACTTGTACGGACTATGGAATAATAAGACCCAGAGAATTGCTACACTGTAAACTTGGGGAAAGCCCATGGCCTGTTCAGAGCAGGGGATGGCGCAAAGTAGTGAAAGGACATGGAGTAACCCATCACCAACACCCTCTTCCCATATCAGCAAATGGACTCAGTTATGAGAATAAAAGGGACCTTGGCTGCAAATGACTTAGGGCAGCATAAATATGTATTATGAATTTTAGGCTCAGACATAATTAAATGCCATTTGTCAGATCTATGCTTGTTTTTCATCTCATTTGAGTTTTACAGAATGAATTAACTAACAAATGTGCCTCTGATTCTACCATAACAAATCATTTCTCAGAAAAGTTGCCTCCAAGCAGCAGTGAGAGAGTGACTGGGGGGAGTGACCTTCTGCTGTGAAGTTGTCACGTTCCAGCAGAGCCCTGAGTGGCAATGACAGCCTCAGTAATGGGGAGCCCATAGTGGCCTGGCAGTCTTGTTGATAACTTGTTAATTTATTTAGTGCAGTGGTGCAGAGGCAAAGATCTGGAGTAAAGGGTGGGGTGGGCTGAGCCTCAGGGCTGAAATATGTAAATATTCCAGTTTGGAGGAAAAAAAAAAACAAACTTTCTTGTTCATTGTCACTAAATGAGGTTGGTGACAGGAGCCACTGGCGAGCAAATAGGCTCATGTTTGTACCAAGGCAGCTTTCATTAAACACCTGATACAGCAAATGTATGGTCAGTGTGTGCACAGTTTGGGTAATAGAGCTCTAAGTGCTCTTCTTCTGGCCCTGTGAAAGCATGATTACAGCACACCGAGGGACTTTCATCCTGAGCTGAGTCATAGGATGAGAAACAAAAGGTCTGTGTGCCTTTGACAGGCAAAAGGGAGACAGGGCTTAAGACCATGTGTGAAGAAATCCTTTCCTTGCAGTTTAACTGTGTCTTGTAGAGCTATCTCACTTTGCTCCATCATATTAAACCAAAGCTCCTTCTTATACTTAGCAAATTACTGTAGCAAATGGATGGATTTGCTAACCATGTCATAAATTCTGTTCTGCAGTGTTAGTAACTGCTCAGGAATGGGTGATATACATCCTGTAAAGGATCTAATGTCTTCTCCAAGGGATGAGCTCCTGCAAGGCCCAGATTCATTGGTAATGTCATAAAAGAGATACCCCAAAATCAAAACATTTATGTGGTTTGGAGAGTCCCACATGTTGTCCCTAGCAGGTGGCTTCTTGCAGCTGTACTCTTCATGCTGTGTAGTTCATGCATTTATGAAAGAAGTTTGTCATATCAGGTTAATGAAAATATGCAACAAATGCTCTAAATTGAGCTATAGGCAAACAGGTGAGTCAAACAAATAAAGCTGATAAGAATTGTCCCATGTACACATCTGCAGAATTATTCATAAATATCTTAAAGAAGATGGGGTAGAGAGTATTTAACAAATAATGTGGTGTCATTTGAAAAACAAATCCAGATGGTGGTGTTAGCATATCCAGTGACTTAACCATAATGCCATGTGTCTGCAGGAAAACAATAACCCGCACACAGCCCAAGCCGGCAAGCCTGAATTCATACACACAGAGGAGTTTCCTTATAAACATGAGGAAAGAAACAGCACCTGGTGGCCAGGTACCAACAGGAATACTGGTAGCAAGTGTTGGATCTCACCCATGAGCACAGCCATTCCCATGGCAGGCTGAGGAAAAGCACATTTCCCTCTTCCCCATTGAGGGAAGAGGTGCACCAGGCTGTCTGCAGGCACCTGTCATCAGCTGTGTCCCCAGAGATGTCCAGGGAGCTTGGGCAGCCCGCTCCCATCTTCTTCTTGCTCTTCCCAGGCCCTGAATGTGTTGCTGCAGCTGAGCTGTGTCCTCCAGCTTCTGTAGGGGCTGGAGTGCCCACGGGACACCTCTGCTCTTGGCCTCAGTGCATGAATGTGCACGAGGAATTTCCTCTTAACATTTATTATCCCTGGTACCACAGTCAACAGTTGGCTGGGTAACTGAGCAAATTTACTTGAACTCTTTATTTCCCAGGTCTTATTTTTCTAAGGAAGGCAATAAATCAATGACAGGAAAAGTACTCACCAGGCAGAAATTGGGTAGCTTCATGACTTAATCAGCACTGATTAATGCCGGTCGGGAATCTATCTCTGCATTTCTTTGGAATACATTTTGGAAAGTCTGGTAGTTCCTAGCAGAGTTTTGCATGAAAAATTAAATTACTTGCATATTCCTGTCTCTCCTTAACAACTAGGCTCCTCGAGGCTCGCACCCATCTTTCCCCGTAGGTCTGTCTGTCTGAGCGCTCCGCGGAGCAGCGCTCCCTCCGGAGCTGGAGGCAGATGGTCGCTGGGGAGCCCCGTGCCAGGTCTGGGTGACAGGAGCGGAAAGGCAGGGACAGCCACAGCCGGATGAGACACTTCTCTTCCTCCCTGGATGTCACAGGCTGGAAACGCCAGAGGTACGTCAGCCAGAGATGGGGCTGGGGGCCGGAGCTGCGTCAGAAGCAGCGCTTCTCCTGCGGGGGTGGACGAGGAGCCCTGGCTCCCCAGCAAGGTCAAGGCCGGCCAGCAAACAAGCCGGGCAAGAAACCCCCAGATGGATAAACAATCCAGACATCTGGTGAGATCCCGGCATAGCTGCAATCAGGGAGGTTTTGGCACCGGCTTTGACACTGCCAGGATTTCCCTTGTAATTAGCAGTGTGCAGCCTGTCTGGGGAGGATGTTCCCTCCGGAAAGCTGCTGGGACCAGGCTGCAAAGCGAGCTTAATCTCTCTGAAGCAAAGAATAACACATAGTTAGTCCCTGGCTGCCCAAATATCAAAAAATTGCTAACTGGAACTCAACAAATATTAGATGCTACTGATAACCAACTGCTAATAACTAACTGACGTGGTTGCTGCCCAGATTTCATAAGGGGCTCACAGTGGGGCCATGAGGATAGCAGTGGAACAGACTTGGAGCAGCCATGAGAAGGGATTCAGTATGGCAAAGGGAGCATAAACCTCAGAGCATGCAGAAGTGCCTGCATCCCCTTCACGGCATGAGAAGGTAAGGTGGGTACATATAAAACAGGCAAATTAAACTATAAATATATTATGATAAAAGGCTCAGTCTGGTAAGATTATCAACATAATAGATTTTTCAGTTTCTACACTGATCCAGGCACACAGACACATAAAATACCTCCACAATAGGGTTTTTCTTGGAAAAAAAAATAAATCTGTGTTGTTAAAGACCTTAGCTACCTGTATTTGAAGATCTTTGTCTGAAAAGATGAAAAACATACATTTTCATTTCATTTCAGATTAGCATGGTAAACAGCTAGATCTGTTCTTTCAAGTGGAGCATTCGGCTCCATTTGTTAGCTTTGTTGCTGATATTTCACCTCTCTTATTTACTTAACATAGTTTGACAAGAAATTCTCAGTGAGATAATATATCTACATGAAAGACAGGCTTGGGGAACAAGTCCAGGGGTTTCAGTGGGACAGAATCAATTATTTATGTCTTTGCCATTTTGGTCTTCATTGCACAGAAAGCACTCGGAAGAACTACCCAACCAGCTGCACATTTTTGGTAGATAGATACAGTCTATTTTTAGGGAAAAGCAGAAAAAAAAAAAAAAGGGGACATCAGTAAATCAAGATTGCACCCACTTGTGAAAAATATCAAATCCCAAGTGATGGAAACTAACACCCTACAAAACAACACCCTCTCCCCAGCCAGGCAGGATGGCCCCTGCTGCAGGGAGCAACCAGTGCAAACAGAATTAGCAAATGTTCCTGTTGCTGTTTGCCACACAAAATTAGACAAACTGTACAGAAGTCAACTTTATTTTTCCCCAACAGTGCAGTAAAAATGATCTTTACACAGCAACCAGCTGGCGCAAGGAGTTTCTGAGGCTGAAGCAAGGCAGGTGATGGAGGACACCTCCATTCTTCAATAAATATCAGAAAGGAAAATTGCTTACCCGTTCTGGATAGCTCAAAAACGTAAACCAGAGCAGTGTCACATCCAGCCCATCCCAGCTCAGATCAGCAGGCAGACCCTGAAGGGACCCAAGGCACTGGAGTTCTGTTTCAGCACCCTGATGGGACCATGCCAAACATCAATCCAAAGGCAGGCAGCCGTGCTGTAGCCAAAGGCTGCAGGGACAGCAGAGAGGCTCCAGTTCCTGCAGCAGCGTCACAGTAAGTGATGAGGGGAAGTTTCTACAGCCCATGAGCACTTTGTCAGTCAGAGGTCAATGAGAAAGGATAAAGAACACACAAAAAAAAGCATAAATAAAAAAATAAGCGGGGTAGAGGAATGAAAGGGAATGGGCAGTGAATTTAAAAAATAAAAAGAGAAACCAAAGCATGCTAAAAACTTACCCAAAGTAAAATCCAGGCCTTCATGATGTGCCTGCAGAAGCCTAGGTGAAATCTCCCCCTCACTTTGATGATGGAGGGTCAGGTCTTTAGGAAAAAGGGTGAGCCTGGACATAATGAAAAGAAATAATGTAGTGCAAACGAAGGAAAATAAGTGAGTGGTGCTGTACAAAAATAACGATTCTGTAGCTACTAGGCAATATTGTCATCTCTGCACACATCCAAGGACTTAAGTGACCCACTACTCTTGCTGAGGATCTGCTCCATTAATAATAAGAAAGAGCAATTTAAACTATGGCTTTTTTCATTGTGTTTTATACAGGTTTGGGGAATATGTTATCAAAGGCTCCAATTCTGGCCAAAGTCCACAGGAATCATCACCTGTGGTCAGGCCCTGGATAGAAAGATCAGAGCTATCTTTGCGTAGCCCTACCACCAAAAACAGATCAATCAGAAGTAACTCAAAAGGAAATAGTCTACAGGGAACAGATGAAGATGCATTTAGAGGAAATAATCCCCATTCAGGATGCCATTATTAAAAGAGAGAGATAACTATCGCAGCTAAGATATGTCAGGGCAACCTCGTTGACATGGGACTGGAGAACTTCTACTGTAAAAGCAGAGAAACTAGGTCAGTGCTTTTTGAAGAGAGGAAAGCTCAGGGTGGACATCATTATTTTATACACGATTCTAAGGGGAATAGCTAGGAGAGATGTCAGAAAACTAGTGTTAAATACAAGAACAAATGGACAGGCTCTAAGAAAGGGAAATGAAGAGAAACTAAAGGAGGCTCGAGCTCAAGGGATATAAACATTTCTGTACACACTAAGCAGTTGATGCAAGGACTGGGTTACAGAAAGGGCTGCTAAGAGCAACCAATAAGGGTTTGGAAAAGGAAAAGCTTTGTGGGGTACAGCCACCTGAGAGCAGACAAATCTGTCTCTTGATCTTGTCTGTCCCTAGAATTGCCCAAGTTTCAATCTCAAAATTACTACAAGGTTCACATACAGTAAATCTCTGTGCAAGCGCAATAGATTGAAGTGAGAATTCAGTTTATGACTCAAAGATAAAACTCAGAAGAGCATTTGCCTTCTAATTCTATTAATATAAATGTAATTACAAGGGATAATTCCAATTCAAATGTTAACTTATAAGGACTGGTGGAGGTAGCAGCCTACAGAGAAAGAGATGATGCTGGAATCCCTGATTCTTATGTTTGATCAATAGTTCAGTACTAATAGACTTTATTTATTAATTGGAGCATGTGGTTTGAAAATGAGCCTAGTTTTTAGGTGGCAGGCTCTAACAACTAGAATTTTTGCATGTTGCAGTTGTCTCTATGCAAGAAAAAAAGCCTCTCTGTAGGGTTGTAACAGATAAGAATTGTCTTTATTTAAAAAAATAAAAAAGGCAGAATGCTGACTATGATGCAAGTGGCTTCCAGAACATGCTGCCTTAAACACAGATCAAAACAATACTCTTTGTTCTAAGTACCTGAGATGTAAACCAGTCACTAGGGGAAAGAAAAAACCAAACAAGTTGGTTGAGGTAATAGCTTGGGGCAAGGGGAATTGAAGACAGAGAAAAATCAGTGGACTCTACAGTCTAGAGCTCTTTTAGGGCATTTTCTTATATCCTCTAAAATTTAAAGGCAGAACTTCATATGATCAAAATAAGCATGGCTTTACTGAAGCTGATGAAGCTAAGCTATGGATCTGTTTCCAAATATATATTCTACTACTGTTAAAGAAGAAAATAGGAAAAAAAGTAGCAGAAACACAGGAGACACAACAGTCCCATTGAATATGTGTCAGATTCTGAGTCCTGTAAAAAGTGTAATGCCAACCTTGTTCATTGGGAGTTTTCCATGTTTAGAATAACATGGTTTAGGATATGGTATAGGAGTGATTATGGTAGTATGAGGTTGACAGTTGGATTAGATGATCTTGAAGGTCTCTTCCAGCCTTGATGATTCTGTAATTCTGTAATTAATTTTTTCTGCTGTCTTACCTTGGCCTGAAAAATGTCACAAATCTTCCTGCTTTCCAGCCCAGTGGTTAAACAAGAGAGATTTTGAAGTGAAATATGAGTCGGAAAGGGTCTGAGTGTGCTATAGCCCTCTCTGCCTCCATTCTGTGCTGTGGCAGTAGAAATGTGCCTGCGCTTTCCAGGTCGTAAAAATCCCTGGCAATGGGATGCTCATAAAACTTTCAGAGTGTGCTCAGATCAATTGTGAACCACCAGGATGTGATACTGAGATGAAGTGGCCCATCTCAACCACAGTTACAGCCACTGAGACATTGATGTTGACACGGAACCAAAAATTTGTCACGACGCTGGGGAAGAGCAGGGATCACAGAGTGAGTGATACTGATCAAAGCAGATGAGAGTCAGGAATGTTTATCCAGGAGATGCAAACTCAGACACATACCTCGGTGATCTGAAGCCGTCAGAGTTAATATGCTGTCTATTAACATTTGTTCAAATACAGCACCTGTCAGAGCACATAGAGGAAAAGGCTTTTTTAGGTCAATCTGACACGTGAAGAGTGAGATGTTGTCAAGGGGAGCTAACCCTGGCTGGCTGGCAGTGGGTGCTGTGTTTTCTGTGCACCTTGTCTTCTCCTAGGCACCAAATCCCAGAGTTCAATGCTCTCGGTGGACTTTGGTTTTACTTCAGTATGACCATTTCTCACACTCTTAATAACGTTCAAATATCTGCTGTGCTAATGCATGTGTCTTCTTGCACTGCTCTGCGAGGAAGGGGAATGCAATGCTTGTGGTTACTGGTTGTCTGCAGCACAGGTGAGGTTGGAAAAGCCAGAGAAATTTATTTTCCCTACAGGCAGAACTCTCCAGAGCTCACCACCCTGTTTGCAGCCTCATGGATCAATGCTCTCAGGAGGGAAGTGCAGCATCCTGGCAGCCCAGCAGCCTCAAGCCCCTGTGCTGATCCTCTGCTGATGTTTGGGTATGTAGCAGCCACCCCAGGAACACTTACAATAGGTTCTATACTGAAGAAAATAGGGTGGCAAATAAGTTTTCACCTCTCACTAGGTGTTTAAAATGACATCCCATTATCAAGCAGCTGGGCACTCCCTGGGAAGGTCTTTCATATCTGTTTCATATACAGGCTATCACAAAATGTTACTTGTATTATTATGTGTCCTTAAGTCATAGAAAAGCAGAGAATTTATATTTTTGGCAGTTCCCAATGTCATTGTTATTGCCCATGCCACGGTTGCATATCTTCACCTGAACTTTGAAATCTCACTGCATATCAGATAGTTTCAGAGCAAACCCGTGTTCTTAATGAGTACATGAAGTTACTGTTACTTTAGTTTATTCTAAGTGTTGAACCCAGCATGGGATCTAACCTGGAACAGTCATCTCAAGAATATTGCAGTGGAAAGTAGAGCGTAGGATTTAACATTGGAAATTAGAAGTTGATCCTACTTCTTATACAAAATTGAGATTGACAAAATTGAGGTTTATCTACATAAACCTTTAAACAAAGATGTGGCTCTGAATCAAAATTAGGGAACTGGAGAAATGAAATTGAGGACTTTGTGCTCTTAAAGGAAACTTGCCCAGCAAGACTGTCAGCAGCGGAGAACTAAACGCAGACATTAATGGAGTCAGGTCTTTTTCTGGAGGTCAATTTTTAATAAATCAAGATTGTTTAAAAATTATAATTATTGATTAATTAAATTTATACTTGGAGCTTAGCCCTCTTAGTTTTGAAGAGTCTGTACACCCAGTTGGTATGAATGATGAACTGAAAGAAAGGGAAAAAACGTCATTATTTAATTAACTAGTATTCCAACTGGATTTAATGCTAGCAGTAGATTTGGGTGTCTGTTCCCTACAAGTACGAATAAAAAGGTTTTGCAAGGCTCTCTCTGCAGTCAGATTCCAAAATCTGACTATAAAGAAACTGAAAGAGGGTAGATTTGGATTAGATATCAGGATGAAATTCTTTGCTGTGAGGGTGGTGAGGCACTAGTACAGGCTGCCCTACCAGAGCAGCACCCAAGGCCAGGGAGGACAGGGCTTGGAGCTGCCTGGGACAGTGGAAGATGTCCCTGTCCATGGCAGGGTTTGGAACAAGATGAGCTTTAAGCTCCCTTCCAATGCAAACTATTCCATGATTCCATGAATAATATGTTCACCTCCAAAATGTGGTCCTCAAAGGACAGAGTAAGATTGTTTATAAGCGTATTATGGGTCCAAAAGTCCAACAGCAAAGTGTGCAAAGCTGAATTGCACAGCTGTACAAGCAATTTCTGGGCTTGGATGAACGTAGCTGGAAGTAACCAGACAGGGCTGAAGCCTGAGAAAGAAATAGCACAAAAGCAGGAGAGTCCATTTACCTAAACTGGAACTTGCAAGGTGGGAGCAGGCAGGATTGGGCCCTTGCAAGCAGAGGGGAACCAGATGAAAAGGGAAAAGGAGCAACACCCAAGGCAATGTGTGCCAAAGGCAGGGGGCTGGAGGTGAGTGAAATAAGAAATGAGGAGGCACCACGTTGGCATGAAGTGATACACTGTCACAGGCAGCTCCCAAGCTGATCCCACACTTAAAAATAGATTGACATCTATCCAGGAGATGAGTTTGTTATTCTATAACTACAGCATTTTCTATTATGTTTGATAAGGGAAAGAAGATTGCATCTTGGTCAGAAATATAAAAATTCGTCTCCTAGCAGGGGATAATAGCAGGAGAACAGGGACAGATGAGAGCTGCAGATTTCAAATAGTTCAGTGCAGTCCCTGGTAGGGGAGATAACATCTCAGCCCAGCACTGAACTTATCCCATGCTCACAGCCAGGCCACCCCTGTGGTGTCCCAGGGGCAGTGCCCTGCTCCTCTCCTCTCGGGTCACTATGGGCAATTCTTCTGGGACTCAACTTGATATTGCACAGAAACACTCTAGGGGAACAAAGACAGGGCCAGTGTGCCAGCAAGGCCCTGATCCAGGGGAAGTTTTGGGGTGGAATTAGTGTAAAAGAAGTGTTGGCTATCAACAGGGGTGTCGGTCTCTTGGGGGGGCTACAAGAAAGACGGAGAGACCTTATCTACAAAAGCATGTAGTGACAGGACAAGGGGAAATGGATTCAAAATGAAGAGGTTTAGATTTGTTATTGGGAAGAAATTCTTCTGTGGGAGGGTGGTGAGGCCCTGGCACAGGTTGTCCAGAGAAGCTGTGGCTGCCCCATCCCTGGAAGTGTCCAAGGCCAGGTTGGACAGGGAGCAGGAGCAGGTTGGGGTGGTGGAAGGTGTCCTGGCCATGGCAAGGGGATGGACCAAGATAATCTTTTAAGGAACCTTCCAACCAAAGCCAGTCTGTGATTCTATGAGCATACTCCAGACAGAATGTGTGCACTGCCTGACTTCTGCAATTGCACGATAGGTAGTACAAAAACCTTAACTTTGCAAAAAATCCAAACCTCTTTTGTTTCAGTGTGTAACTGTTGATCTAAAATGGGAGCTCTTGTTTTCTAATTCAAAAAGCTTAAAAGATGGTTCATTTTATATTAAAATGATAGCCTTTGCAAGAGACCTTCAATCTAATTAAAGCCAGGAGATTAGCATCCCTTAGAATATTTGCAAAGCCTGCAATGCGAAGTTAATGAAATGTGTACACTTTTACAAAGCTTTAATTTTTAATGAAATAATTCAGGACATGGACCTTGCTCCTCTGCCTTACCTCCTTTGTCCAAAACAGGGGGTGTTTGTAAACAATGCAGAGTTCTGGGCTGAAGAAGACAGAAGAGAGGATAATCTAAAGGCTTCTTGGTAGCTACTGCAAACCTGTCTTTTGTGTCTTCTGTTCAGCCTGAGAATGTGAGTACTCCTGATTAATAGTAATGACTGGGAATATGATTTCAGAGTGGCAGTTATTTCTTAAGGCTAATATGTGTGTATATTTGTATATATGTCTATGTATAAATATATATATATAGCATATACTATATTCATATATAAATACATGCATGTCTAATAAATTAGCTATACAACTGTGTAAAATCACAGTGACTGCTAAAGGGACTTAGATAAAGAAGGTAAGGGAAATATTTCAAGGGAATGTTTGCTATTTGAGGAAATGGGCTGAGCTCAGAGGCATCAGAGCAGCCAGGGCTGGACCAGTCTGGTTCAGAGGGGATGACCAAAGAAACCCCTCAGCAATTCCAGCCTCTTTTCAGGTCAGGCTCTTCTAATGATGGCCCCACTCCTCTGTTATCACTTGAGAAGGAAGAAAAGAGGAAAAAAGCTAAAGCACAGAGAAGAGCAAGCCCTGTTCAGAGTCAGGGCTGCTCTCGCAGTGTCAGGGGGCAGGGCATCCCCAGGGCCAAGCACACCCTGTCCTGGGCTGATTTATAAACAGCCACACCATTAGAGCTATTTACTGCATCTGCTGCTTTCACCCTTTCCTTTGCTGCCTCTCAGTTTTGCCACAGGAAAGATCTGGCTGTTGCATTCAAAATAGTAATTCTTTTATAGAGCCACCCCCCTACTTTATATTATGCGTACTGGATCCTTCTGAAACCTAAATGTTAGAATATCCTAATCTTGCTCTACATTTTAAAGCTGAAAGATAAACGTGTTGTTTAATGAAATCCACAACACTACAGGAATAGTAACCATTGTGTTTCTTCATTTCAAAGAACGGCTGAAATCTAACATCTGGTGTAACTGTACAAACCTGACCTTAGGTCACAGTAAGTATTGTATTGTTGATGATGGATACGCTTTTTTCATTACCATGCTGTCTCCATTCTTTCAGCATCCATGCTGTGAATCTCCAGTTATAGCTGGGACTATTGATAAATACTGATTTTTAAAATACAATTCGCTTTTTTTTTTTTTTTTACACTTTTAAGCATGCATTGTACGGTGTTTTCTTTTTAAATAGCTCTTCTAGTTTGTTGTCAACAATATGCTATTATTTGAACAAACTTTTCTGCATGATAGCTCTAACGCACAAGGATCAAGGATTATATGTCTGAAGATGCTGCTATGATCCTGAAAGAGCAGTGTCACAAGAAGGTGATCCTCTGCCTCTAATGCCTTCCCCTGTACTTTCCTCTTTGGAAAATTGTTTCCTTAAAGCCCTTGCAGAACCAGGGTTTAAGGTTTAAATTGGGAAGCAGATGTGGACACCTGTGAATGTGTCATTGCACATCACTGTTTCAAGGTTTCAGCCCCTGTGCAGGAAATGAGGCCCTGCACTGTCCTGTGTGATGGATGTCCATTATTCCCCAGAGCTGGGGTAATTCACCCTGGGTCAGTGACTGGGCAGGAGCAGTTCTGGAACCAGTGCTCCCAGCAAGCCCAGGGAAGTACCAGTCAAGAGAAGACGTTGCCCTCATGGCTGGGAGTTCTGGTCAGATCTTAAATTCATAAAACCCACCAGAAGCTCCAACACTGAACTGGGAGAGTGAGGGCAAATTTAATGATGATTTCTATTTGTTTGTTTTGCTGACTGTATCTATCCCCTGAACCTTTCAATTTTTTCAGCTCTCCAAGAGCGTCACAAGACTCTTAGCACAAAGCTTGAAGTTTTTTCACCCTAAAGCTGTGCAAACACAAACCTCTTTTCCAATCCTTTGGGCAGCAGATGCCCAGGCTCATTCAGACTTGACTCTTTTGGATGGAAATCCTGACTGGGATTGCTGAATGTACTGTCAGCAAAAGAGGAATGTGTCCTATCCTAATCCTGAGGTTGTAATGCACATGCTGTGTTCTTGCTGGGTGCTGATATTCCTTCATGATGTTACTGCATCATGCAGTGGAGATAAAACAGAATATCATTGGCTCATCCTCGTGCTCCCTGAAATCCTTACATTTTCACCAACCCAGCAGTAACCAGCATGGAAAACGTCTGAAAGCATGGCTTCTACACTTTTAAGAAACATCTATTCACTTCAGCTCTGTCAAAGCTAAATACATTTATAAATTTGTTCGTAATTATTTTTAGAGTAGAATTCTGTTTGTTTGACAATATCTGAAAAATTAAATACCTGGGGCAAAGTTGCTGAGTGCAGCTGGTACATTGAAACATGGGGAAATACTTGCTGTAATTGTGAAGGTTTATTTAATGGCTCTGAAGGCAGAGTTAACTCATTCAGTGTGGACAGGTTGTTTTTGTTTTTTTGATGGGCTGGTGGTGCTGCCCTCTCTGTCACAAGCTGCCAGCCCTGTCCTGTAGCACAGGGATGGCTCAACCTGGAAAAAAGACTTTGGGGATACCTAATTTTGGCCTTCAGTACCTGGAGAGAGCTACAAGAAAGATGGAGAGAGACTATTTACCTTAGCCTGGAGTGACAGGACAAGGAGTAATGGCTTCAGACTGATGGACAGTAGGTTTAGATTAGATATTAGGAAGAAATGCTCTCCTCTGAGGGTGGTGAGGCTCTGACAGAGTTTACCCAGAGAAGCTGTGGCTGCTCTACCTCTGGAAGTGTTGAAGGCCAAGCTGGACAGGGCTTGGAGCACCCTGGGATAGTGGAAGGTGTCCTGGTGCCAGGTTTCTGTGCCACGAGGGTGCAGAAGCTCTGGACCTGCCTAGCTGTGAGCTGAAATGCATCAGCAGAACAATTAACAAATATTCTATACTCTTCCCACCCATTCTGCACTTTCCATGACCTCTTCCTTTCATCAGTACAAGTAAATTGAATTCAGCACATTTAAAGACCCTGTCTGGATCCATAACATTCATAACCATGCTGTAACCATGAATGAAAAGCTGAGGGAGAGTATGGTTTGTATCCAAGGGCTCTTTTGCTTTTTATATGTTTACATATACCAGCCAATGGTCAGCAAATAAGCACCATGGCTGGTAATGAAATGTTCAAACCATCTGTTTTAATCTGCAATTTAATTTCACTATAAAATATTAAAGTTGTTTCGATGGTTGGGTTGGTACGGCTGCTTTATATGAAAAGAATTGAGTATCCCAGAGCAATTACATTGCACCAAGCACATGCTGTGGATATTATATTCTGTATTGTTATTTTGTTCCATTAAAAACATTTAAAAGCAACTCATGGTATGACAGAGTTTTAGGCCTCTCTTTTTTGTTAGAAACAAGTGGCAAATGATGAGGACAAGTGTAGGAAGAAGATGCTGGCAGAAGAATAATCTTCTTCATGGTCCTTCAAGAGGAACAATGGAACCATCTTCCAAGTGAGGTGATCAGTGCCCCAGGCTGGTCAGTGCCTCACAAACAGGCTATGTTGTCATTAACAGGCTTTAACTTTTGGTCAGCACTGAAGTGGACTTGATGATCCTGGTAGGTCTCTTCCAACTGGATTTCCTCTGTTCTGTCCAAAATAAATGTCTGTGGAAATGCTGAACTGACAGAACCAGAAAGTGGTTTTGACATCGCAGCTTTTGGAATCTGTGGCATATTTGGAAATCTTTGCTACGTTTTCCACTGGCACTGCTTTCTGTTGTGGGATTTCAGAGAACATTCCTTGAGGGGCTGGTGACAGTTGTGCTCTGGGTTGTGGCTCCTCAGGTCTTGAAAACATCCATGTTCAGGGATTCCACAACATAGTTGGACAACCCATTCCAATGGTTAATGATCTTTACAGGGATTTTATTTTTCTTCTCTCTCCAGATTGAACCTCTCTCATTCCAACCCCTCTGCCATGGGCAGGAACACTTTCCACAAGATCAGGCTGATCCAAGCCCCACCTGACCTGGCTTTGAGCACTTCCAGGATGGAGCAGCCACAGCTTCTCTGGGTAATCTGTGCCAAGTTCTCACCACCCTCACAGGTCAGAATTTCTTCCTAATTATTTTTACTTCTTCAAGGTCAGACAGTGTGGTGCTGGACAACAACCTTTCTTATTTTCATCTGGCATGAACATTTCTGCTCATGTGGGCCTTGAAATACCCACATTTCCCACATGAGCTCAAAAATTCCCATTACTCTCAAGCAGCATCCCCTGCCATGGTCCCACCCTGCCTTGCTTCTGGGATCTGTCTGTGCTTTGATGGCTGAGAGGGATACAGGGCAATCACAATGAGCTTGAGCTGGCACTGTTGCTGTACCCAAAATACAGAGCCTTTCTCCATGTGCAGTGACATCAGGAGCAGTGGGAGGGACAGGCACATTTTCCCTGGGCAGAAACTCCCTGTCTCAGAGGCAGGAAGCATTGCAACCCTGTGAACATCATACTTTAGCTAATCCAGACCCCAGTAGGGAGCTGGGGCTCACTAACTCAGCATTGTGGCATCCTGACACGACTGTGTGGCATCTGGAACCCAAGCCAGTATTTCTACCTGGTCATCTGGTGTACTACCTGATACATCTGATAACCTGATATGTCTGATAACCTGATATATCTGATAACCTGATTAATGTGCCTGGCCAAGGCTTGCTTGGGGGTCCCCACAGAGGACAGGGAGAGGCAGGGATTGCTCACACCAGCTGCCCCCCACCCCTGGATACTGCAGCAGTTGTTTTCCATTGCACCCACGGCCACGTGTCACCTGGTGTTATTTGGAGTGTGTGCCACTTTCGATGCCTTTTTTCTGAGCATAAGCTGGAAATTACTGATTCTTACCTTACACAGCTAGTATAAAAGCACTAATGTCCTAATGAAGAGTCTCACTTAGCTAAATGCTTCATACAGCTGAGTAAAACAAAGAATTTTACTAGAGCTTAACCCAGTCCTTAATAAGCTTTTTAACCCTGACCTTTCAAATCAATGATCTACCACTGGTTTTACCTTTCAAGAAGGAATTCCATTTTCAAGTGATAAAACATATTTTGCACTCCTTACAATCTAATGATTATTCTCAGCATTACTGGATATATGAGGCCATCAAATCATTAGAAGGTATAAAATGTATTAATGTACAGCATTCATGGCTACATTTACTTTAGAGTCAATAAAAGGGAAACAATTTATAAAGGGCATTTATGCTCATTACGGAATATCGATAGATTGTTTCTCCCATCATTCCTGAAGTATGAAGGACTCCCCTCCATGATGGATAGGAGAGGATTTGCATAAGCTCTTTGCTTAAACTCCTGCAGCCCTGAGCTGTGTGCAGGGTCTGTGGCCAGGCTTTGGGCTGGAATGTGTGGGAGCACCCACAAATTCTTCCTGTCCAAGGATTGAGCATCTCAGTTTGGGAGGTTTTCACAGCATCCTTGTGAAGGTTCTGTAGAGAACCACGGCACTTTCAGCACCAGGCAGGAATTGTCACAAGGCTGTGGGCAAATGGAATCTGTGTTGGAAAAGAAAGGAATTTTTTTGTGAAGCAAGTCAGGGCTGGAGCACACAAATGAAGGCAGAGCTTTGCTGACCACCTTCATAAGCAGGGAGAGGGACTTTTTGACACATATGGGGAAAAAAAAAGGGAGAGGAATTACATGGAGTGTAGAAGATGCTGTAGGAGCACTGTAGCTATAGCTAGAGGCAAAAATTTCATAGTCTATCCTAGTGAATAACAACTGCAGAAATATAATAACTATGAGGAATCGAGTGATTAAGGCACTGGCCTGAGTCTCAGCAGACCTGGATTCAGTTCCTGGCTGTTTTCAGATTTCTGTCTGACTTTTGGCAAGCCTCTTCAACTCTCTGTGCCTTGGTTTCCCATCTGTTAAAGAGGAATAATAATATTTCCTTTCTTTCCTGTCTATTCCAGCAGCAATCTCTTCTGGGCAGGTACTGTCTCTCTCATGGCTTGTACAGGACTTTGCCCTTGGATTTTCATACCTACCCTAAAGCAGGAAATAGGGATGGGGAGCACCATGACATGCAAGCCCTCTTATTAGCAATTTCCTGTCACTGAGGATCTAAAAGGTGTGCTGCAAGTTGTTAAATAGAGTCCTTAATATCAGTTCTTCCAGGACAAAAGAAAAAAATATCAATCAGTAAATTAGAGAAGGAAAGTGATTCACATACCTATCAAGATTTCTAAGTCTAAATGTATTTTCTGAAGTAGAAATATTCCAGTTTGAAAGAACAGAGAAAACATTAGCCATGGCACAAAAGCAGAGGGCTGGCCTTCTCCATTTCTGATCTTGCTCCTCCAAGTCTGGCTGCTCTATATGGACTGACCTTTTTAGCATTTCTCACTGACAAGACATTGTCTTGAGGCACATTGTGGCTTCCTGACATGCTCGTGCTCCTGGCCATCTGGTGGGATGAAGTTGTGCCCACTCAGAGGCACACACACCCTGCAAGGGTGACTGGGTAATATCAGTTGCAGAGCACTGGTTGAAGAGAACAACCAGTAAATATATAAAATTAAATCTCAGCTGCAGAGGCTTTCTGGTAATAAGCAGCCCCAATTAGAAATGCAAATGTCACTGAAAGGGAGCGTGTCTGTTGACAGTAGACTTTGAGGAAAGCTTTGGGTTTAGTGCTAGTAAATTAATCTTTAATTATGAACACACCTCACTTCTGAAAGAGGTGCCCTGCACTCACTGAACTGACAGCAAGTGAAAGTTTCAGGCTGCTGCTTTCTTCTGTCAAATGGAGCATCTCTCACCAAAAGAGCAGAGGAGAAGCTTGTTGGCTGCTCCTTGTGAGCTGGGGCTGGCCAGTGTCACTGACCCTCCAGACAACCAGGATTCACCAACCCATTAAAAACACTGGTCTTAAAACATTCTGTCTCACACGCTCTTGATAAATATAAATATCTAGATGAAGAATTGTCAAAGTTTGGGGAAGAAAAACAGTCCTTGCTCCTGCAGTTCTCTCCTTCCCAGGCTGGGTTGTCTGCCCTCCATGCAGAGCACACTTTGCAGGCAGAGGGGGGACCACACCAAGCTACAGCAAAGCCTTCTCCAGAGCAGCCATGAGAATGTTCAGCACCTCCACTCCTGGGCTGGCTGGATTATTAAAACAACATTTCCACTTCCAAGTAAGTAAATAAATCTCACTGGCAAGTTTGTTTTGTGTCAGCCAACATCTTATCTCCCTGAAAACTGGGCTGGTGTCCTGCAAAGCTGAAAACTGAATAGTCTAAAACCTGAGTGCAACAGCCAAGAGATACACCAGATCCATCTTCTGAGGTAGCAGATACAGTGAGGTAAGCAAATACATTCTAGAAATCCTATTATTAAAGTTACAAAAATAATTCTGTTTCTTTAAGTTTGAAGTTATGAACCTTTGCTGTCATTTTCCCAGCAAGCTTTTGTTTTTTCAGCTTACAGCTAAAAAGCTTCACCCCAAGAGCTTCGTTGCCCAAAAGAGGCCGTGCTGCAAAGCCACCTCAAAAGGCCCAGAACACCTGGTTTCAGGCACAACAGGAAGATCAGAACATACCTTATCATAAATATGCATATGTGAAGCAGGAGCCCGCCACCTTCTTGGAGTGATGCCATAATTGACGGAACAAAGTACAACAAAACTTCACATCACTGGTGGATCAGAAGAACAGAGGTAACTGAAAGGCTAGAAAATTACAGGTTTACTGACATTCTGCTCAACCTTACCCATTCTTTATTGAAAAGAGATAATAACCATCTATAGGAGAGCTGTCTTAAGACTCCATTCATTCCCTTTCGCTAGCCCGGCTGAGAGGTGGTATAATATAAAGCACACCAGCATCTGGCATGTCATTTAATTACACCTTCAGCTTGCTGGGAAAATGTTGGAAGTGTCAAGGTAAGCAAACTATAAAAATATATTTTGCTTGCTACAGGAGAGCTGCTGAAATGGCAAGCAGAGGCCGGCTCCAGATATTGCTCTGGGTCTGTGAGAGGAAAGTGATGCAGAGGAGTCTAATTCATGAACAGATAAGACACCATCTGCTCCCAGCTGCCTGGCTCCAATTCTCCAACAGACAGTTGGGAATTCCTCTCCAAATAAACCACTGGTGTAACAGGAAAACAGAACTGCCAGCTCCAGTGAGGTTGTGCCTCCTTGCATCAGCACCGAGTGTGTCTCACTCTTTCAACCAAGAAGTAAAAATAATACTGGGAAAGGCAGTAAAATGCCAGCAACCACCGCTGAAAGAGCCAGGTAGGTCTTGGTTTAGCTCATCCACCTGATACGTGCTCTGCTTAACATTAAGAGGCCGTTAGAGATCACTTACAGTAAGGATGAAGGTGGACTAATATACCTGTAGTAGTGGGCACATTTTAACTGTGACTTTTGCCCTGAGTTGATTCAAGGGGTTCTTTTAAAGAGCACAAGCTGATCAGCAAATCAGTCAGGTGGTGTGTTTCTGTGCAGAAGGCCAGTGCTATCCTCCAGTAGCCAAGGAGAAGCTCACAGCTCTGTGAAATGGCCAGCAGTGGAGGAGTTCCAGGTTCTTGCCATGTCTGTGTTTCTACACCAGTATGTTTGTAAGAGAAAAAAAAAATAATTCTAATTTCAGACAGCAGAACTGAGATTATGCTGTGGTTGGAGCATGATAGGAAGTTACATCCATCCCATGGTACTGGGGATTGGCTGCACTGGGCTGAAGCTCTGTGAGCATCACTCCTGCAGCACCATCCTTCTCACCAAGGCTGCTCCCAAGCCACTGCTCATTAAAAGGTCAGTTCTCATTGTCACTCCTGTGAAATAAGATTGGCCTCTTCATCAACACTTCCTCTAGGCCTTGATGCTGTGCACACCAGGGACAGGAGCACTGAGGAGGGGGCTCAGCATCCTACCCCAGTCTGCACAGATAACCTCAGTGCTTGTTAAACCAAGGATGACCCCTGAGCCTCTGACCCCGGGGGCTGGCCTTGTTACAAGTAATTGAAGTGAATGAAATAAATCATGGGGTTTTTTTCTTTGTTTATTGGGCGGGGTGGGAGGAAAGGAGAAGAAAGTTCAGCACAGAAATTAGTCACCTTGTTTTGTTCTTACTAATGGAAATTTCTCAGAAACCAAAATAAAGGGTGTCATATAAAAACCCGAAGAGCACAAAATTGGCTTGAACCCACATCCTAACTTTTAAACCCAGACCATGAATGCAGGTGTCTGCAGCTGACCATGGTATTTTTTTCAGCTCATCTGAGGTATGAGTCACTTCCATCAAAAGAGGAGGATGCCTTGATCTGTGTGCGAGCGAGCTTTGGAACAGCAGCTGTTGGAGCAAATACAAACATCCATGCCAAGGATTGTGAGGATGGAGTTTATCTAATATGTAAAAAAACACCTGCTGCAAATGAAAAATTACACCCACAACCACCTGAATAAGATAAGCAAATGATGGGGGAAATGAAGAGACAGATTTATTATTAATGTAAGTTGGAACTTTTGAACCAAACATTTCTTTTGCAATGGAACAGTAGGATGCACAAGGAAATAGCACTCCTTGCCCCAGACCCGCTCAGCAGCATTTATTTTGCCTAAGTGATTTTCTTTTCTTTGCTAAGTCTGGTAGAGATGAAAACACTAACCCAAAGAAGATAATTAAAAGCTAAATGAAACCACATACAGCTGTGCTACTACATGGCTAATGAACATGCAAATATATACATATGACAAGGACATAATGCGGGCTGGCTGCCTTGAGTGGTTAGTGCAGATTTCCAAGAGCTGGAAATGCTATTGATTATAACTGAGCTAAACTTCCTGACTCCAGACTTCAAAGATCAGCCTCAATATAATCATCAGGCAGCATATGGGAGTGTGGCTGCAAGGAGCTGATGAATAATGGCTTGGGGGCCTGAATGTTTGCGCGTAGGGCGGGAGATGTCCTGGAGATGTCCTCTGGGCTGTGGGGTGCAGGCTCCTTGGCAGCCAGGACCAGCACCACAGAATCCTCCTCAGCCTCTTGGCACACTCGGTCCTGCTGACAATTAGGGGTTTGGAGTTATGGGTTTTAGCTGGGATGTTTATTTTTCCTTTCCCACTTCTCTTGGCAAGAGGCTGATGTGTGGTGGAGACATTTTTGGGAGAATCGGGGAGGGAGGTAACAGATACAAGGCAAACCTTCTGGGGTCCTATAAAGAGAAGCAGCATATAAAGGCTGTCCTTTGAGGGTCTGCTGCCACGTTCACATGAAAGAAGACAAATCTGATTTTCCTAATCAGTTATAAACCTCCCAGCTGACAGTAACTCCCCAGCCCACTCAGAGATGATACAAGGGAGTCGGGGCTCAGTCCTGCACCAAGTTCTCCCATGGGAGGGACCTGGTCCCACTGCCTTCCTGTGCCCTTTCACTGGCACAGCACCACTGAAATATCCACTGGGGATGTCACAGAGACAGAGCAAAACTCCCTCCTCCTCCATGATGACCACAGAAAGGCCACACAGACCTGGGCATGGCCACAGGCAGAAGAGGAGCATGGAGGGATGGAGCACAACCTTGGATGTGGGAGGAGATGATGGATCCACCAGGATGGCTGAGAGAAGGGACAGCTGCCAAAAAAAGAAACCAAAGAAACCAAATTTGTGCAGAACACAATGGTTAGTGCATAAAAATTAATCAAGTACTACAATGACTTGCTTTATTCATAATACTTAATGGTCATGTAATAGGAGTTTTTATTCAGCAGTTAAAGTTCATAAGTGCAGGTTTTACATGTAGAAAGGTATTATGCTGATAGTTTAATTACACACCTTTCTGCACACCAAAGGAAATGGGTTATGCGGGTTTTTTATAATTAAAGACGGACTTCAGAGGGGAAATGAACTTTGCAGTTAGCAACATAATATTTGATTTTTATCAGATGTTTTTGTTTTGAATTCGCCAGCACTTGGTGGTGGTGTAAACAGGCGAGAGTGCTCCAGACTGCATGAGGTGTCAGGAGAAGCTTTGAAAATGCAGCAGAAAGTAGCCATATTTAAAAATAGCCAGTGTGAGCATGAGGTATAAACATCATGTGTTTGGAAAGCTCTCCAGACTCTGCCCATGCAATTATGCACAGTGCAAGTCTGTCCAGTACGTCTAGGAAACAGGGGAAAAAACCCAACCCAACAAGTAAGTGAAAAATAAACCCCAGTGCTTGCCAAAATAATAAAAAACTTCACTTTTTATTTCTCTGATTTTTTGTTTTAAATTCATTTCATGGCCAGTGAATACAATTTTCCCCTCCTGCCTGCCTGCAGAGGCAGCAAAGCCAAAAATGTGATGGATGTTTGTGTGCGCACGTTTGCTGTTGGAATACACAGGACTGACTGCTCTCAATATTAAAGGCAGAGAGTGGCATGAGCCACTGCCAGGTCACAGCCAGCTCCTGCCATTCCCTAATAACCATGTGGGTGTCTGTACCCAACAAGATTGGGCTGGGCAGGTCTGCAGTGCCTGGGATTTCCCTCTTTTTAAGTTTTAGGAGGCTTTATTTAGCATAACCTCATTCTTATATACATATCAAAGCACATTAAAAGGATATGTGGGAATATATATATATATTTTATATATATATATATATATATATATATATATATATATATATATATATATATATATATGTATGTATTTATAGATATATTTTTATATATGTATCTATTTATAAACTGCTAGGAGACATCAATTTATTTATAAACTACCAGGAGTAATCTATTTTTTTTTTTTTAACACAGCAAATACACCTACAAGAATTTTTCTAAAGTCTAAAATATTTCAAACATCACCAACCGCTCCTCCCCTTGTCTGATATAAACTGACAGGCTCAGGCTTTTATTGTGCCCAGCACAAATGAACATTAACTAGTGGGTTGAACAAAAAAAAAAAACAAAAAAACCCAACAAAACAAAACCAACAAAAAACCCCAAAGCCAAAAGAAGAAAACAAAAGACTTTCCAAAAACAATAAGCAAGGGCAAGGCCTGAAGTATTTTGAGCACGCCCTTTCCTTTCTGGCAGGGCTGGGAGTGACTGCCCTGGATGTTAGGGTTTGCTGGTGCAGTGCAGGTGATGGCACACAGTGCTGCCTGAGACAGGGGTCCCTGGGCTGGCCACAGCTCCTTGCGCACTCTGGGCCTGCCCAGAACATCTGAAATCAGGCATTTCACTGCCAACTACAGAGCAATGATTTAAAAATCCTTTTAACGGGTGTGGACGTGCAACAAAAACAGGAATAGTTGTGTGAAGGGTGCATCCAAATATAACTGGACATTTTTTTTAATTTCGTTGGCTAACTGCATAAATTAATGACAATGAGAAAGAGCTGTAACTGTTTTTCTCTAATTAAATCCATACATTTTGGCTCTACTCATCATCGTTAACATACTGTTAAAAGTACTGTTGCTGTATCTTTCAACCCTCAGCCTGCAATCAAGCCCAAGCTGCACTGTGGTGGATTTCAAACAGTCACTTGTTTAAAAATAGAAAGTGTTTGTTTTTTTTTTTAAAAAAAAAACAGCTGACTGCCAGCTGAATGCAAACAGGTAAAAATTAACATATGCAATTGTCAAGTGTCAGATTCAGCTCCTGGGCCACCAAGATTTACGTTGCCTGGTGAGGGGCTCACAGCACTTTAAGACTGTATTGCCCACAGGCTGAAGTTGTGCAAATGAATATATATCCTTAATTTTTAAGTTGCAGTATGCTTTCTGTGTGGGGTACCCATCATTTGCTCTTGATAATCTCCAAATTTCAACAAAATATCCCATAATTCCAGAGGGTATTTACTCCATGGGGTAAATTCAGGGTCTACCACAAGGTTACAGAGATGCTTTCCATGATACCCATTCCTACCATTGGCATTCCACCCTTGCAACAGAGGATGCTACTCTAGTTTTTTTTTTTTTTCTTTTTCTTTTTTTTTTTGAAGTCTAACAAGGGTAATCATAACAGGATTAACAGATCTTTTTTAGCCCCCCCACCCTGCCCTTATCATATCAAAGAGAGCATTAGACCAGAGTTATGATTAGATGTGTTTTTGCTGTATATGGAATTGTATTAAAATTAATGAGTGGCTCAGCCACATTTGCTATCCACTGTTCTGTTCTCTAAAGCCACTTCTCCCATGAAGGGCAGCCATGAGTGAAGGGAGAGCATCCAAATAAGTATTTTGTAAACATTTGAGAAAGAGAGATAAATAGCCACATGCAATCACACCATCTTACCTCAAATACCCACTCAAAGACGAAATAATTCCTCGCTGAACAAGCCAAGCCTGGCTCCCTAAACTGGGAGGAATTGCGATGCTGGTAAACTTGCAGAAATATTTTTACAATTTTATTAGAGGTTTTAATTCAGTGCTTTATCTACCTCTGTTAGTCTGCAAAATAGCTTTAAATATTCAAGTGGTAATTAATGAATCTTTTATGTTGCAAATCAAACATTTTCATCTGTGCTGTGGTACAGTGGCAGTGAGAAGGAGGGGTTTAAAGTGTAATTGTTTCTCCTGTTCCCCTCGCAGTGCTGAATGCCTTTTTACCCTTTATTATATCATTGGCTTTTGCTTCAGTTCATCAGCACTTTGCCACATCTTATCGGTCGATATTTGCTGTCTATTTTTTATTTATTTTTTTTTCAGTGCAAGATTTCTTACTGTGCCTTTGCCAGAGACATTCCTAAGGAGATGGAAACTCTCTGAATGTGGAATTTTCGCATGAGTGCAAAATAATAAAAAGCATGTGTGTATTAAAAAGGGATCAACTTAATGGGAAATGAGCATTGGGTTACATTAATATTCTATTACAGTAAAAATCATATTTAATAAATTTTCTCCAGATTTTTCAGGACCTTACTGTATTTTTCTAAGTCGGATGCCAATCCAAAGAAACAGTGTATATGATACATTTGATTTATGTTAAGTAAATAACCTGCACAGCCCATTTTTCAGTTTTAAAAAAAAAAATATTAAGTGTAGAAACACACACCAGACTGAAATGTGTGCTTAGTTTCCATCTGCTAGGAGGAATAGTGTTGGTCTTGTGCAGCAGAAAGCCTTTATAAACAGTATTCTATTTTATTGATGCTATATGTGGATTTTTATGTTATGTGGCAAGCGAAGGAGAATGAAAACACTGTAATTTATCCAAAACCATAAAATTATACTAGTACTAAAGTAATTACTTCACATATTAAAATACAGTTTCCTTTGCTTTCTTTTGTCATCACATAAAACGAGGCGTTGAGCGCGGAGGGGCCGGCGCTGCTCTTGCCTCCACAAAGGATTGACACATCCCGGATCAGACACTATATCACCTGACCCTTGTTGTTCTGCGACCCTAATTAATATTATACTCGCTGACATTTATGTATCAGAGCAATAAGCTAAACAGGAAACAATTTATGTCACCTAAAGCTTTTTAACAAATCGATGCAACTATTTGTAATTGCTTGTTTCACAAGATTAAAAGTACTCAGCCTTGATCTTCGCCCACAGTTTTGTGGCCAACATGACCTGTGCTTCCGTTGTAAAATAGGAGAGTTAGTGATCAGCACCTATTTCCATCAAGTAATCCATATTGCTAATATTTCTGGAATTTTAATGTAGTTACAATTTATAGCCGATCAAATGTGGTTACCTAAATTGCTGTTGCTAGTAGACAGTTTAACTGTCTTTATTAATTACAGTATAATTTAATGTTTGAGTACAGGCACTTGTGTTGGTCATTTTTACAGCCAAAGCAGTTATGTGCCTTATGACGAACCATTTTAGCATTTTCAATGGAAATTTGCTAATATGATGAGTGATAAAAATGTCAAACTCTGGTAAATAATGGTTATTGCTTTGGCTGGAATTAATCCTTGAAAGGATGGTTACCTTCAAATTAACATTATAACTTGAAGAAAAAAAATGTTTTTCATGCTTCTGAGAGGCATAAAAAGTAGTCACTGGGCTCCTCTAAATAAACACAGACAAAATGGCACACAATGGGTTTTTTTTTCCCCTTTTTCTTTAGGCTGACAAAGAAAATTCCTGTGGAAGAAAGGAGGAGGTATTGGTAAACACCCCAAGGTGATGTCGCTTGCTATTTGCAGCTCATGTGCTTTGAGGATCTCCAGCCAAGGTAATAAAACAGGGCAGAAAGAAGGACCTTGCTATGCCCCAGCTCCAGGATTTGGGTAAAAAGCAGTTGTGGACACCATGGAGGCTGCAAACACACCTGAGGGCCAATCCCACCACCTGAGTCATCCCTGCTGGGGAGCATGGTGGCTTGTGGCTATGTGAGGATGAAGAGTGTTAACGTGCCAGAATTAACCACCACTGCTGAGGATGAAAGATAGCCCTGATTAACACACCATTAAATGAACGTTTAACATCATCATTGAAGACTGAGCCTGATTAATAGGTCAAGAAGGGCTAATTACACCTTGTTGTCAGGAAGGGTGCGTGTATGTGTGGCTGTGTGCAAGCGAGTGGCACCAGGAATTGCCAGTCCCTTAAATTACACCAATAATGTGAAGTTTGTCAGACTCTGTGACCATGGCCCAAGGTAAATGTCACTGATGGGATCATCTGCTGGGAGCAGGTGGGTGTGCAAGGAGCACATCAGCTGCCATGTCCTCCTGGGCCTCCAGCTCCTGAGCTTTTCCCTCTGGGACAGGAGAAACCCAGAAAAACTACTCACAGGCTCCGGTTTTCTTTGGAAATTCCTCAGAGACGCATTGCCTCACCACTGCCCATAAAAGTGCTTTTCAGCTGTGGTGGAAAACAGCGTTTCTGCCTGGAAAAGGTATTTCCCAGCTCCCTGTTGCTGGTGGAGTAGGAAGGCATTGTGTGATGTTCCATGATGGAGCAGCCAGGGAGGAGAAATGTGATTAATAACACAAAGATGATACAGAAGGTGGCCAAGAGCCAGATTTCCATCCGCTGCTCCAGGCAGCATTGACTGGGAGAGGAGGGGAAATGATGGTCCTGCTGCTCAACACAAGCTGCATGTGGCAGCATCTCTTAAGCCCAAGCCCACGGGCAGTCAGCAGATGACAAACAGGACATTTGGAACCCCAAATCATCTTTCTGAGGTGAGATGCCCAGGGAGGTGAGCAGCCAACTAATTTCTGATGGCTTTGTAGCCCCTGGCCTGCCTGCTGGTGACCTGTGTGGGGACACAGAGTCCCCCAGGAGAGGCTGAGGGCCCTGCTGGGGCTCATCCAGGGACACATTTCCTACCTGGAACTGACTCCCCCCATTTTACAGATGCACCCCACACCAAACAGCAGCTTCTGGCTCAACCCCCTCTGCCTGTGACTTTGGAAAATTTAATCCCACAAATCCTCTCCAGTTTACTAAAATCTCACTGGTGGTGGAAGTACACCACACAACCAAGGCCGAATTTGTATTCTCTGTATTTTGATTATTAAAATCTACCAGTCCGTACCATTTGGGGACACAAAATAATGAGTGTGCAAAGTTCACCTCCCCCTCCCCCCAAAAAATAGTTATCTGGTGTGATTTTATGATAGAATATTTTTATAAAATCATTTGTACTAATTTAAGCATTTATCATTATATGCAAAAAGATTTCTTGATGAGAATATTATAGACGGTGCATGTTTTTGACATTAGCATTTTATTTGGATGACTAATCTTGCAGATGTGAAATTTTAATGAATTATTCATGAAAAATCTCTCCTCTGAAATTTCAGTTTGCTGCTAATGCTAGTTATTAAACATTTTATTTTTCTTTACAAAACTTGATGAGGAAAATAAATGTGTGCTTACTCGAAAGAAAAAGAAGGTGGGTTTTTCCTTCAGCTTGTCTCAGGTGACAGTGCCAGTTGGGACTTTGCTGCTCACAGTTTTAAGGCCCAAGGGGTTGATCCTGCAAACCCCTTTTGACAGGGTGCAGTGCACATTCCCAGCCCCTCTTACCAAAGCTAACAGCACCATTATTCCCATCAGGGCACTGCACTGGGAAGGAGCTGCAGGATGAAGACCCCAACCCTTTGAGAAAGCAAATAACCCCCTGCAACCCCAGTGGGCAAAACTGAAGTACTTCCTTGGAAAAGAGGATTAATTCCTTGAATGACAGTGTCTTCCATTCTTCCAGCGTTCCAGCCTCACCCAACTGCCCTGTACAGACTGTCCACAAATCCACCACTAAAATATTCTGTACTTGGATGTGGTTGAGAAATCTCAAGGCAAGAGATGAGATTTGTCCATCCATGAATGAGCTAGGATGTGGCTGAGGTGCCCACGGCTCAGGGATGTGACATCAGAATCACTGTGAGGGGGAACAACAAAACAAGAACTTCGGACATGGCAACTTGCATTACCAGTGTGAACAACCAGCATTTTTATTGCATTTGAGAATGCTATAATGTCAGTAATTAGTACTGACTACACAACATTTTTTATTGTCTGTATCAACAGACATGGAATGATGGAATTACAGTTGATGTAAGGAATGAGTTTCTTTTATGCCTTATCAAAAAAAAAAAAAAAAAATCTTGTTACTGGCAGCACATACACACGAAGCACCATGCTAACAGTCTGGACTGTACCATTTTCATCAAGGCTTATGGGTAGAAGATACTTGGTTACCTGTTCTGGGCCCATTAAAATGCAGTCCTGAACTGCAAATTCACCTCGCAAGACTAGAATACTAAATGACTTCTGAAACATCTAAAAAATCACTCTGAGTTCATTAACCAAAGGTACCAAAGGATTTCAAAAGAGTTTAAACACGTTTGGTTTTTTTTTTTCCATGCTATAATGAACGTGAGATTATTGGCGATCTGAAAACTACAATAGTTCAAAATTATTTTAAAAAACTTTATATATATATATATTTTATGTATGTATATATATAAAATATCTAATGATCTGCAATATTTGTAGAACCAGCATCCCTGCCCCGGTCTCTCCCCAAAGCTGAGCTCCAGGAAAGGGGAGGTGCAGGACCTGCCGTGGGACTCTTGCGAGTGAGAATCAAAAAAAGGTCATTTTATTTTTTTTGTGGTCACTTGTTCTACATAAGCCTTGATTTTGTTTTTGTTTTTTTTTTTTTCTTTTTTTCATTTCGCTTCTATTGAATGCAGAAACCTAACAGGTTTTACATTTACAAACTTTTTTTTTTTTTTGTGGACAAGGAAGGCTTTGACTCTCATTCCTGACAGCGATTTACCTGATACATGGTACTACTTTCATAATGTACGCTTTTCTTTGAGAAAAAAAACATGTAACAAATTGTCTTTACATCTTGGCACCTTGTAAAGTTTTTTTTTTGTTTTTTTTATACAAAAAGCTCAATAGTTTGACACTCCCCATTATTAATCACTACTTCACTGATAAACTTTGAAAGTGTGACCCTGGAATTCATCATGCAAAATATTTACTGCAGCAGGAGAAAAACATTTTTTTTTTAAACAATTTTTTTTTCCTTTCAAATATATGAACTTTGTTTAAGACAGCCAGAAAAGGCAGTGGTAAGATAACAGAAGGGGTGGGAAAGTATCAAAAAAACCAGCTTCAACACAAAAACTGTACAAAAATGCTTCGATCAATGATAACAGGAGAAAAAAAAAATCTGTCAACTATGTTACAATTTAAAAGCTGAAAAAAAAAGTCAGGGATTTTCTCCCACATGTCAGCAAATGTCATCCAATATTCTTAAAGCAAGGATAACTAAATAAAATACATGTGCAGCGTATTCTGCAATTCCATTACATACAGTAGTTTTTTTTTCAAAGCTATTTTTTAGTATAGTTAATATAAAGCAGTTGCACAAAAAGCAAAAGGTGTTTTGACAAACAGGTCTGCATTTATTCCTTTTGAGGAATGATATCTAAAAAAAGGACCTTTCCACCTTTTCCTCCCTCCCCACCCTCCCCCCAAAAGACAAAGGCTCACACAGACACAGTGGGATATATATGTACAACATAATAAACCCCTCCCTAAAGAAGCAACTGTATATCCAAAGGGATACAGAATCAGAATTGTAAAAATCATAGTGAAGTTTGCTTGATGTAAAGCCTGAGATTTTCAGTTGGTTCTTCTGCAAGGCTGCAACACCTGCCAGATATGTTAAACTCTAATTTTTTGTTTCTTTTTCTCTTTTTTAAATTTTTTTTATTTTTGCTACAGTCTTTAGACTAAGCATGCAAGACATACAACTAAGTGCAACTGAGTGAAATGTATTTTTTATTTACTCATTCCCTAACAGTTTGGACTGAGGTATGCGTACTAACAGTTTTCTCATGCTGTTATCTTTACTCATGTCTAGCTACACATGCTGAGAATGAACTAATCTACCAGATTTTTATCCCCCTTCTGAATACCGAACTAACCAGCAAACCACTCAGTTTTGAAGCACAGGGCTCAATTCTCATGATCCCTGTCTGGCTACCGCCGGCACGTCACGAAGCTGCCTGGATATAATTTAAACCAAAAACTAAAAAAAAAAAAAAAAGAAAAAAAAAAAAAAAGAAAAAAAATTTAAAGAAAATGTTTCCAAATGACCACAGACTGCCCTTTTTTTTTTTCTTTCTTTTTTTTTTTTTTCCTTGTCTTTTTGAAACAGAAAGCAGAGTTTTATAAAAGTAACTGCCAATAAAGTTTTTTGTACCAAAGCTTATGAGTGGACAGGAGTGTTATTTCCTTATGAAAAATGCTGACCAAAAACTAAACAAAACTGAGTAAATGTGCCAAGATCAACCAAAATTAAAGCAGACATCCCAGCACAGTCCCGGAACAGAAGTGGCACACAATCTGTAGAACCAAAGACCAAAAAATTTTTTTCCTTTTTATTCTAGAAATACCATTATGTCGTCCAGTTAAATTGTGGGAGCTTTTCTGTTCTCTTCTGTGTTTTATTAAACTGTCTCCTTTATCTGATACTCTAATTTTCCACAAAATAATTGTGTCTTTGCTTTCTTCAGCTCCCTTCTCATAGCTCCCCCAGTAACACTGATTCCTAGTTTTAACCTCAAAAGCTCTCCTCGGTTCCTCTTTACAGACTTTCATTTTGGTCACTGTAAAGAATTGCAAATAAAAACTAACAACTTTGGTTCATCTACTTGGCCTTCTAAATTTTCTAGAATAAAGGAGCAGTTTCCCTCTCTGGTTAGCAATAGCCCACATCTTGTCATTTCCCTCTAAATTCTTCAACCTCCTTTGATCAACAATAAGAGGATATTTGGCTTCATAAGATAAAGCATATAACAGAGAACATAATTTACCTTTGTGTAATATCTTTGGTAATTTTAGGAAAAAAAAAGGTACAAAGAAGAATATAAATTAAGCTCTGAAAGGCTTTTCGAAATAATAAAAAAAAGCTACAGTCCTACATAAATAAATGAGTGACGGAAAAGTGGTTGCAGAATGAAAATGTTTAGGTGTTTGGTGACTGAGGTTTACTGACCTATGGCAACAGATTTTGTATGTCGTGTTTGCTTTGCAGAGCTTTGCCAGTTTTGCCTAACAAGCCCCGGCGCCAATTCTCTCCCAACTCTCCCAACTCCTCCGGCGAGGTTTCCATACTGGCTGGTATAATATTGCATAACAATCCTAACTGCAGTACTGGATTTGCACAGCTGAAAATTAACACTTTAGCATTAGTGGGGCCCCGTCCTTATTAACTCCCGTAACAAGTTCAATCTGAAATCTAATTTGTATTCAAACAGATTAACGCCACCGAGCAATCCTGAACTGATGTTTAACCGTGAAACATCACCATGTACAGTAACAACTTAATGAAGTCATCTTTCCAACCACTATTTGCAAATGCAAATGTAAAAAAAACAATAGAAAAAAATAAAGTTGTAATAATAAATGCTTAGGTGCCCATCTTGGTAATCTTAGATATTCCAGAAAGATGTGTTGACCCATTAGAACTCGTGTTAAACAACCGAGAACCTGCCACTGTACTATTCATTCTCTACTAAAAGTGAACTCTGTTGGTGCTGCATATGTTTCTTTGTGCTGTTCAATTTTGTGGCATTTGCTAATATTCACCGTTGCTGCCAAAAAAAAAAAATAAAAAAAAAAAAAAATCAAAAAACCTAAACAAAACAAGAATATATTAAAAATACTGCTTTGTGGAATGAATCTGTGTTGCTTCCTACAGTGTTTCTATGTTCATCTGTCATTCATTCTCATTCTTGCAGTACTTCGTTCCTCTCTCTCCGTTGGACAACCCTTCCACATGTATCGTGCAGCATTTGGGACCTTTTCAAAAAACAACAACAAAGAAGGAGACACCGAAATGGAATGTTTTCCATAGCTAAAGAAAACATGGTGGCATCTGAAGGAAACTGGAATGAATGACAGAAAAAACTACAAACAATTCAATGACATTCAGCTTCGTATAATAAAAACACCTATTAACATTCATCACAAAGTACAGAAAACGTTGAAGCCTCCGAGAGGCCCTGGGCCCAGATGAGGCCTGAGGTCAGAACTTAAAATGGCAGAGGAGAAGTGGGGCGGGGGAATAAAAGCAATACATTAAAGAGTTTGGGATAATTTTTTCTTTGAACCCCTCCCCGATATACACACTCACACGCACGCACACATACCCACACACGTGCACACACAGGCCTTCCCCATCCCAAATGGAAGCAAAAAAAAAAAAAAAAAAGAAACCAACCAACAAAACAAAAAAAAAATGGAGTAAAGGCAGTGATAATCAACATGCAGTACTGTGCAAATATGTTGTCCATTGGAATCCTTAAAATCTGGGCAAAGACTTGATCTGCAGTTCAGGTGTACATGCTCAGTTTGATGTCCTCAAGTGTCCAAAATTGGCAGGACCTGCAGTCCACAGCTGGCTGCTAAATGCAAGTGAATCAGTTTAGCAAATTTACAACACTGATGTTGACTGTAAGAGAGGAAAATCCCAAGTACCAAACAAGTCCATCCAATGCACAGAGTACAAATTCCTTTTTTCAACAAAAAGTAGAAAAATCAAAAATACTCCCAAATGGGATACTTGATGGCACTAAGAGTTAACATATTTCATAGTTGTCAAAGTGGACTGAGAATCCTCCAGACTGTACAATAATGGAGAGATTTCACAGCTAAGTTTGACGTGTTCTTCCAATCTTCATTCTCAGGATAACGATGTCAGACATATTCATTCTATGTCCTCATTTACAGGTTCATCTTCATAATCTCTGTCGTGATCAAAATCTGGACTGTGGTTGGCTGTTGTCACTAAGGATAGTGGGCCTTCATTTTCATCTGGGTCTAATGGTTCTTCTTTGACATGCACAGGGTGCCTGGGAAAACGAAACAGCAGACAATCAGCAAGTTGCTCATTAAAAAATGGTTTTGACAGCACAGGTGGTTTGGGGAGAAAGGCAAAGGTGGTTTGGGGGGTTCAGACATGGAGGGCCAGGTCTGAGAGCTCCAGGCCACCAAGGAGAAGACCCTCAATGTCTGTGCTGGCCACAAAAGCCAAGCGAAGCACAATCTCCCAGGTAACAATCAAGAGAACAAGAGTGAACAGCCTTAAGTTTCCCCACAGGAGGTTTAGTTTGGATTTTACAAAAATTTCTTCACAGAAAGAGTGATCAAACACTGGAACAGGCTGCCCAGGGGAGTGATGCAGTCACTGCATCCAGAAGCCTTCAGAAAACGTGGATGTGACACTTAAAACACGGTTTAGTGGCGGGCTTGGCAGTGCTGGGTTAATGGCTGGACTCAACGATCCTGAAGGGCTTTTCCAAGCTTAATGATTCTAAGATTCCAGGCAGGCTGTGCCAGGCAGGCAGCACTCAGCCTCCCCGGGAAAACACTCTGGGAGGAGCACCTCGATAGGGTTTCTGTCTTGGGATGGGGAGAAAACGCTCTCAGCTGACACATTAAGTTAATATGATCTTTGGATAAATAAGTGGAATGTGCATCCGAGGGGGAAGGCAGGGCCTGCCCAGGCCTCGGCGCGGGCCGGGCTAATCATCCTCGCTGCGTGTGCAGCGTCTCTCGTTAACATGCAGAACCTGTGAGACAACTCTCCAGAGGACGACCCCAAGTGAGGTTCTATCATTAATCAACTTCAAGCAAACACAGCAAAGAGACACCATGATACATGCTTTAAACTCCAAATTAATGCATATTTTTACAAACTGTCAATAAGGGAAGAAAAGCCCTGCCAGGAAACACAAACAGAGAGGAAAAGGCTTGCTCAACACAACAATATGATAAGAAAGCACAGTCCTAACGAGAATAATAACACTGTCAGCTGTAAACAAGGCAGAACATGATCCCCAGCTCATGGTGGGCACAAGGATGTACTAAAAAGATGAGATCTGCCAAATTTCTCATTACAGCAAAGCACATGAATAACCCACAGGGGAATGGGGTTTGGTCATTCAAAACGGGTATGATAACAATTGAAAAATGTTGTTCGTAAATCATATTTACAACAAATCCTATACAAATACAAATTACCTTTTTCTACCTCTCTTTCTTTTTTTTTTTTTGTTCAGCAGCTTTTGAAATGTAAAGTAGCCATGTGAGTCAATAGTGTCTTGTTAGTGGGACTTTATAGGAAAGTAGGATTTTATTGACATTACCAAGTATTAATAATGCGACACAGCGATGGAGACCCTGTTTGCTTCCTAAATAATTGATGTTGTAGGCAATCCCTTAAAATAAAGTGTTAATGAGTTCAAGTCCCACTCTGTCTCTCACTGAGTTGATAACCACCTCCAAGACTCATGTTTTTCCTCTGTGCAGGCTGATTTAACCCTTTCACATATGCAGCATGAACACACAACCTGAAGCACACACCTTCACTGTAAGAACTTTTCTTCTGTTTGCACAGCTTTGCTTTAAAATGAGTGATTTAAAATAGCTGCATTGTATTTTATGCTTTGTGTGGATAGCAACGACAACACTGTTTGTACTCCGCTGCACGGAGAGACAGCAAGGATAAATCACTGGGCAGGGAAAATGTACTCAGCATCTACAGACAGTCCAAAGCCTTGTCTAATTCAAGTGAGCCAGTTGTACCCTTGTATCCTGTTTATTTCTTTATTCAGACTTGAGCCTGGATAAGTTAGGAAGCATCCAACTGCTGACTACAGACAATTCAAATGTGAGCTGTGAATGCCTTTCAAGTCCCTGCTTGTTTCAACTTTTTGAGTTGTAAAGTGCTAGATCAATACTCAAGTATTAAGTGCACCTTCCAACTCATCCAAAGGAACACTGAGAGAAGTGATGCAGTATCCATGGACACACACCTTTTCCCATCAAATCCACTAAAATGTATCCCATCAACACACCTCTGGGAGCAAAGAGGTTCCTCTGCATGTCACATACTTTTTGAAAAAATTACACACCAAGAACATGGCTCATACTGTTTTTAACCTAACTAGTGAAATAGGGGTAAAGAAAAAACTGGAAGGAGAAAATTCAAGGATCAGAGGTTAAGAATTGGCAAAAACTTAAGAGAAGCTGGAGGTGTGCATGCGCTACCTGTCCCAGCAGCTCATGGCCTCGGTGAATATTAAACTATGCTGAATACCTGCAACTAGAAAAACTTAATATTATGAATAGGCTGTGGGGCCCCTCACTTGGGAGAAAACATGAAATGAAAAACAGAAGAAAAAGGGGGAAAGAGCAGCTGCACTGAGAGCCCAATAAAGCCTGTGCTACTTGGCCTTTATGGCAGTGATCTTTTTTACTGCTGTTTTAATGTCAAAGTCTTGCTTTTTTGCTTTCTGGTTTTGATGCTGCCGCTGCTGGGCTTATTTTTGTTTAGTTTTTTTTTTTTTAAAGTATTATTTTTGAAAACACAGAAGGGAAATTTTCAAAGGAGGCATGAGAACACGTCACGTGCAGCAGAGAGGCCTTGGTGCGTGGAGTGGAGTTTCACCAAAGGCTGCCCAGTGTCCCAATGCATCCCCACCACCTCAGGTTAGACAGGTGCTCACGGTGCTCAAAACCACTCTAAGTGCTGTGAAAGCTCATTCAAAGGTCCCCAAACCTTTCCAAAGCAAACTCTGCCCCTCTTCTGGTTTTGTTATGAAACCAGGTGAAACCAGGTGGTTTTAACTGAGGTTCTCTTTGAGGTTTGGTGTGATTCCCAGAGGTCAAAAACCAAAACTTGAAGTGTGAGAAGCAACAGAAGTTATGAAAAGCTCTGCACAACCCTGAGTGAGACAAAACCAGAAAGGGCCACAAAGCCACAGGGAGCAGAGTCACACCAGTCCCCCCAGCACCTCACATGTTGCACAAACATCAGACAGTGAGCTTGGCAAAACCTCCATCCCCTAAATGAGGAGGTTATCGGGGTAACACAACCCCCAGGGACAGAGCTGCAAGGAAAACAATGCCAAAAAATTCCAACTCCTTGTGTATTCTCTCAGATGTAACCACAAAATGGCACATGAGGAGGAAACCTTCCTGAATCTGTGATTTTTCTCAAACATTTCTAAGCAACTGAAATAAATAAGCTTAAATAATCTTGAAGGCAAAGGGAGACTTTCATATCCTCTCAAGTTAAGACTGAATTTCTATTTACCACCTCAACAAATCCTCAAAACGGGGAAGGAAAACTTCCTTTAGAGACTGAAGAATTCAGTCTGCTGAATTACAGAAAAGGTAAATGCTGGGTTAAGCGACAAGAAAAAGAAAGGGGAGGGGGAAAGAAGGCAAAGAAAAGAAAGGGTTTCCCATTTCTGTTTTCACAGCAGCAGAAATTCAGCACATTCCTTTTAAGTAATGCCTGGGACTCCAGAAGGGGTTAACAATAAATAACCTTGCTGAACACAGATTCCCCTTCTTTTCACATCTGAGTAATTCTTTTGTTTGTCCACTCTGGGAACAGAGGAGTTTTTAATAAAGCTGACTGTTGTTTAAAGCCACTGAGTTCTGGTGGTGCACACAGCATGGAGTAGTTTGCTTTGTGGCTACCTTTGGAGCATATCAGGATGAAAGTGTTATGTCCCCAAGCTGTAATTATGCGACTACTTTCTAGTGTTTCAAAAGGAGGGAGAGAGAAGGGAAAAAAAACCCACCCTAGCTGTGGTTCAATGTGTCATAAAAAGGAAACGAATGAGCGGTAATAAGACTTCAGCTAGAGTGTTAGACTTCTTAGCTGTCATGTTAACAAGGTCCTTTAAACCTTACAATAAAGTTTAAAACTTGATTTCTTCCAATACACTGAAATTGTTTAAAAAATATTTTGCATAATGACAAGGAAATCTGTTCTGAGAAAAAAAATGAACATGTTGTTAACAAAGCAGGAGCATGGAAAACAAAAAGGTTTCACAGCGTCTGTGAAGTCGCTGTTGACTTATGTTTTTATTTAGTAAACAGGGTAAACCCTATGACGTGTGAATGGTGTTCTGGCTTTAGATCCCTTCAAACTACCTAGAAACACCATTATAATGGGGAAGCTCTGAGGCTGGTATTGGAACATCACCCGGCCACATTTTACTTAAGCAAAAAAGAAATGTTCAGCAGAGAACACATATATTATCAATTCTGAGAAAATGAAAACACTCAGGAAACAATCATTTCCATATTACAACAGAAAATTGGATTTTCTGGTGAATAATGAAAATGAGGCATCACTCCCCCCAACCTCCTCTCTCTCCACTATTTGTTCTGTGCCCCTCACCTTGGTATCAATGTGCTAAGAGATGATTATTAAGTGCAACAAAGGCCACAGCTATGCACAGTTCTGGAAGATGTCCTACCCTGTTTCAACTCAGTTATTTTTCCCTCCTCTCAGTCTATTCAAAGACAAGGAAACCTTAGGTGAAATGAGAAGTGCATGAACTGCACTAGCCTTGAACTTGCAAAAAAATAATTACTCGGATTAACACAACATCATAAACGTTCATCCTTGTCTGTTAGGCCAGGAGAAACCCTTGGGAGAAGTCTTGTTTCTTGAAAAAAGTCATGTCCCTCCACTCCTCCTTCACGCCAGCCCTGCGTGGTCACAGGCAGAGGATAACAAATTGTGACTAAAAGTGCCTGGAGATGAATCCGTCTGTGAGAGACGGAAAGTGTGTCATGCAACGTTACTTTGGGAGAGATAATTAATACTGCACAAACAATCACTGGAAAAGCTAAACACATTATTTGAATGTTTTGAAGTCAATGGTAAAAGACAATGTTTAAATTAATTATTAATTAAAAATGAATGTTGCCATCTTTAAAGATTTTTTTTTCAAAGCACTTTGTGCACTGATTTAAAACACTGCGATATCAAAGTATCCAGAGCCTCAGATTCCTTCGTGCCCCCTCCCCTCTGACAACACATTATGCAGGTGGGAAACTTTTTTGCCATTAAATGCTAATTAGTTTCACAACTAATTACTACCGTGGTATTAGGTTAATGTTTTTTCTACTTTTTGATTTAGACTTACTTTTGTAAATCCCTTATTCAAATTACTTTGAAGTAAAAGACTACAAATTAGTTCTCTTTTTAATGTGAAATGTGAGCCCTGGCAAGGCAGCCAGTAATTTTACAGGCTGTTTTAAGGAGCAGGGGGAAGACGGGCAGCACGGTCACTCACGGGTACCCAACGGCTCCGCCGAGCTTTCGGGAACGCCAGCACTTGTAAACTCCGGCTTCCTCACCAGCCGCCAATTACCCGGCGTGTGATGTGAGGGGAGGGGGGAGTTTACAGCTTTGCAAACTCACTCCGTCACCCCATAAATACCGCACACACCCATCGGGGCATCACACCCTTCCTGCCTTACCCTTTCCTGCGCCCGCCCGCCGCCCGGGTGCCGCTCGCGCTGAGCGGGGCAGGCGAGCCCCCGCCACTTCGTGCGGTTATAGACGCGCTCATTACGCCGCCGTCTGTTGCTATAATGCCCCTAATTAATTCTCCTTTTGATATTTTAAGAGCAATCTATAAATCACACAGACCTTCCTGTTAATGCTTAGCAAGAGCGTTTTGTGTTGAGTGGGTTTTTTTTGACTCGCCAAACAAGCCCATTTCCAAGCTCTGCCCCACGGGCCGTGCTCATCACGCCATCCAAAGGGGAGAGAAATCATCCAAAGATTTTCTCCAAGAAGCACAGCTGCCTATGAGGTTTTGGAAGGTTTACAGAAGAGAACTGCAAACAAGTGAACAATTTTATAAGCCCTGTGTCCTTCTTGGACTGAAGTGAGCTGATCAGTTTTATACGGAAACTAGTAAATGGCTCTTTTATGTTCAAACCACCCTACGCATGTCCCCAGATGGAGGCAGATGTCTGCTCTTGCTGCTCCATCCATGAAGCTCAGCAAGGAGCCAGGAGTCTCCAGAGTCACCCTTGAGCAGATGGTAGGACAAGACCTAGAGCCAGCACGTGCCTCTGCTGTACTTACATTGCTTGCATAGGGGAACGTCCTGGACTGCTGTCACTCCCGTTACTGTTCGTATGCTCCATTGCACCATTGAGCTCTTCCCTCATCGCGCTGGCTAAATTGCCCAGAGTGGGATTTCCCATGGAAGCAGTAGTGTATAGAGGTATACTGTTCTCAGCCATTGAAGCCTGCCAAGGACACAAACAAATCCATGAAGAGCCATGACTAATGTTTTTATACACTGCACAACACACTTACTCTTTCCAAAACATTCTCCACATTTACATTATTTGCAATTACAGGTTCTTTTAAATATTGTACTTTCTGATAGGTATTACCCTGGTTCCATCAAGGGAAATTTAACATCATTTAGATCTGGGTTTAAGGATTCATAGCTGCATTGGCTTATAAGAGGATGGAGCCTTCCATTCCCTATTTGGAATTACACACCCTGGAAAAAAGAAAATGTACTTTCCCTATTTTTGCTTCATGAAATTATGTTTGGGGCTTTGGGGTATTTTTTGTGGCTTAGGTGTGGGCTTTGTTTCTAATGAAATGGGGAAAAAAACTGGAACTGGCTCAGCTGATAACTCCTTCCCACTGGAGTGAGCGGGCACCAAGCAGGAGTGCAGCATCACAGAGTTTGATTTTCCTTGGGACATGTGTGAGGCTGCCATCAGTGCTAACTGGATCAGAGCTGCACCAATCTACCTGAGAGCCGAACCACTCCATGTGGAATTTTTTAAACCTCAGCAACTCAATTCTTACCTTAGTTGTTACAGATCTGACTGTTTTATTTTGATTTTTCCCTTTGTTCTAAGGAAACACCGTGCAGTGGCACACTGGAGTTAACTTTCTAAATGGAAATCTTTGTAGGAAGAGAATGAACTGTTAAATATTTTCCTTCTGATTCCCACCGTTCTGCCTGCTAATATTTACTGTGTGTCAGCATTAGCTCATGTTGACAGCACAGTCCCGGCCCGGCGCAGCAGCGGTGGGAACGCAGAAACCCCGAGCCCCGGAGGAGCCCAGTGTTTGGTGGGGATGGGAGGCACTGGAACGGGAGGGAGGCACAGGATGGGAGGCACAGGGATGGGAGGTACAGCTTTCCAAGGCTGCAGCGCCCAGGGACTGGAAGGACATTTAACCATTTCACCCATCCCAGCCGGATCTGGCTGACATCATCCATGTCAGTGCCAGGCAGCCACAGACGCTGGCTCGGCAGCACTTGACCTGCTCTGGGGAGAGGTCAGCTGGCTGCAGTGGCCAAGCAAAAAAAATCCATCAGGCTGGGTCTGCGTGATGCAAACCTGGCCCATGAGAGGGGAATCCACGCAAATGTACTGCTCACCAAACACTCTTGCCTGCTCCTAATTCGTGGGGCAGAACTCCTCGCTTGCTGCCAGACGGCAGTTTGACCCAGGCAAGCAGAGCCAGAGAAAGGGTGGGGGAAGATGGGATGGGAAGGGAGGGCAGGACCAGCCCTCACTGCAGCATCTCCAGGAGCACAGCCCCTTTTATTCTTCCTTACATTGACCTCTCCATGTGCAGCCCTATGTGTCACACGTGATTACAAAAGCTATTCTAACGGGGAGGATTATTTTTATCTTCTTGATTCAACAACCGGCAAACTCATTGTGATTAGGGGATGCAAAGAATGGTTCACATTTCCTGCACTTGGCAAAATAATGACTCAAGTTCTTCACCCACAGTGATAACTTGTAATTGCAGTAAAGCAATTCACTGGGGGAGAGGTGGGACACAAGGAGTATCTGCTAGGAAGACAGTAATAGGGGAGGGGGTGTTTTGGGAGCCCCTGTAGACCCACTGGCAAAAGACAGAACTGGTGAGAGCTGGAGTCCCCATACCTTCCACAGACAGAGGGGGGAGAGAGCTGCTTCTTCTCCCTGGCCACGAGGGAAAACAGATAGAGGAGATGTCAGCAGGGTCTGGGTGAAGGAGAGGGGAGGCTCTGCCACCCCATAGGAAAAGAAACCACAGCCTGCCATGCCAGCAGCACACAGCCTACTGTGCAGACCCCACGGTGCTCATGGGGATGTGCAAGCAGCAGACCTTCCCAGAGCCTACAAAAGCTGGGGGAAACACTGCCCATCAATTATTAACTGAATGTAGGCCCTGGCAGGTAAGGCAGCCTTGCGTCCTAGAGGGATCTGCTGCCCAAGTGAGGTCTGAACTGCCCACATGGCAGCAGCCACCTGCATTATTTGCCCAGACCCTCTACAGCCCCACAGAACCCACTGTGATTCTGCCTCCAAAATCCAATGGCAGGGGGAGAAGTGTGGAACCTGCTGGTGTACTTTCACCCTAAAAGAGGACCTGGCTCAGTGCAATGGTTATTATTCATCCCCATTTATTAGAGGGATGACACTGGCAGCAAATCTGGCCCGGGCTCCTCTCTCCATCAGCTCAGCTATGATGGGGCACAAGGACATGGCTCTCTCAGGGAAAGTGGGGAATGGAAACAGTTTGGAGGTTATCACGAAAGACAAGAATGGATGGAGATGACGACAACGACACGTGTTTCAGAAATAAAACACGAACTGTTCCATATGATAAGCATATTAATTGAAATTAGTCACATAGTTAACAATGTGAAGAAATGCAGGATCATTTCATTTTTGCCTTTCAGCCTCATGAATGTAAAATGTGCTTGTAATCTTAATACTATTCAGGAGACAAAGCAGTCTTTAAAAATCACACTTCACAAGACTCAAGGGAAAATAAGTTACTAATGAATGGTATTTACAGTTGCTTCATTTAAACATGCTTTCCTCTGCTTTGCAGGAGTTACTGCATAAACTCAAAAAAATTAGGAGAAAGGCAAAACATCATTTTCCTCCTAATAATTTGCTTCTTGGTTCTGAAAAGAGAAGTCTGCTAAACCTTCCACAAGGCATGACTGCTCAAGTAAATACCCATGGCCATCAGTGAACTTCTAGAGAAGTGACCCCAAGAACCACCTGGGGTGCAACCATGCATGGTGTTGCCTCCTGGATTAATTCATAACATATAAACCAGGTTTGAACCCCTACACAAATACACAGACCCCACAAATCAGGGTAAGGTAATACATTTGTATCTTTGATTTATACAGAGAACACTGACTTCACCTAGGGTTTTTGAGATTGACTCAGGAATTTATTGAAAGGGGAAAAAGGGCACAGCAAAAAGGGCTGGAGACATAGACATTTTTAGGCTGCAAGTTATTAATTCTGCACCCATACTTTGTGTATTTTTGCATCGTAAAAAAAATAGAATTTTTGTCTTACTATTACAGTTTAAACCAATAAAAATGATATTTTATTTTCTATAGGAATTGCACCGTTTATTTTTTACCAACAATAGGAAGATATGCAAAAATAGCCCTTAAAAGAAAAGAGGGAAAAATGATCTGCTTTCTCTTTAAGGCCATGAACAATAGAAGGTCACGTGCCACAGTATCCTATCATTCAGCACATTAATAGCTGTGCTAGAGTAATTACACTTGTGGTATTTTTGCCTCAAGTGAAATTCTGAAATAAGAGGATGGAAATTATGATACTGCTGATAAATATTAATAAGTGAACTTTTAATTTTTTTGCCACAATATTCAAAATGCTAAGCATCTAGCTAATGCTGAAGCAGCCTGATATGTGTTTGCCTCCAGGGACTATGATGCTTTATGCACTTAAGAAAAAAGTTTAACGGAATTAAAATTTAATATCTAATTAGAGCAAGGCTAATATATTTTGAAATGAGTGGGGAAGACACACGCCTCTGTTGCATATTTGCTACAGTCATTAATCTTACCTGTAAAGCAGCATTGAGAGGTGTGCAGTAGGTGTGGCTGGTCTGTATGTTTTTAATAAGAGAAGGGTTACTGCATAAGAAAAACATAAAAAGGAGAGTTAAATGCAACCAACTTCTGTGCCAGTGTTTCAAGCACGTATTGCTTCCTCCCCCACCAGAAAACTAGAGCTGAGACTGGTTTTCCACACGAGCTCTCTTTCGTTTCTCTCCTTTTTTTTTTTTTAATTTAAAGAAAATATCTGAGTTTTTGGCTATGGTTATCATATTTGCCTTTACTAAATAAGGAACATCATTATCTCTTGACATTACCTCGCCATGTGTTCTACTACCCTGCGTTAGTGGCACATCTTGGCATCTCTGCTCATTTTAGCTGCGTTCAGGAGAAACTCTCCAATTTTCGTCGTGTCTGGGAGCCCGTTACCATGTGAAGGTCCATGGTGAGGAGGCAATGATCAAAAGCATCGCGGGACATTTAAACTCTGCTTCATCCAAGTGACTCTCCAAGTCGCTGGCAGTGGAGTTTCCCCCAGGGGAGGGGAGGGAGTCTCTCCCAATGGAGGGAGGCACCACGATGAGAGAGGATTTATCTGCTCCATGTTATTTCCAGCCATGCCAATGGCCACTGTGAGGGTTATCCACACCATTGCCCCGAGCAGCCCCTGGGCATGGAGGCTCAAGGGCAGGCAGAAACCACCATGCTGCCCTGAAGGCCATTTTTAGTAAAAAATATTCTGGTGTGCTATTTTGGACTCTTATTTTTGTCACCTTTACATAAGGGGCCAGATTTGAGATAAAGGAATGGGGACCACGTGGGCTCTCTCTTTAGGAGGCATCCCAGTATCACTGGTTCCATCAGGAGATTTTAAAAAAAAATTAAAAATTATGAAATATAAACTAGGCAGAAAAAATGCCCATGCAAAATAGCCCCCAAAAGTTTTATCACTCACTGGGCTTGTTTTTATCTTAATTTTATTCACGTGGGAATAAATTATGGTGAGCAGAGTCTTAACTGAGCTCCTTGCACAGGGACCAGCAAGGATCAGTTGTCCAGGAGAGATGGCCTTCGAGTAAAGGTCAAAGCAAATTCCTCTGGGAAGCCCAGGAATATTGGTGCATGGTTGTTGTAGGCACACAGTGGCCTGCTGATAATCTTTACAGGCGGTCTCATTGCATTTTCAAACTCTTTAAAGTGAATTCAGCATTTCTGTCTTGTAAGTAGCTTACTTTTTCTGATTAGGAGTTGCAAAACAAAGCATACAATATAAAGCAAAGGAAAATATCAGAATTAAAACTTATCTGAAACCTTTCCTGGCATATATCTGTCTTCCTGACACGTCTACAGCAGTATATCTGTGCTAGCGTGGATAATTATCTTAGTCTACATTGCTCTATAAATAAATGCTTTAACAAACATGTCAGAGTAGAGTTTTTACTACAGGCATTTGGATTATCAGAGTAGGACACACAAAATACACATAACAACCAAAAATTTAGTTTCTTTAGCAGCAAAGGTGATGACACTATTTTGTGAAATGCAAGTCTACATGAGATGGGTAAATCATGCAAAGCAAAGCAACAGCAGAAAAAAAAAATTAAAGCAAGTAAAAGCTCTTACTGTGCAACAAGCTCGCCAAAGTTTTCATCAGGGCAGTATTTTCGAGGACGGCCTCGTTGAATATGACGGCCACGTTTAAACTCTTCATCATCAACAGTCCAAAAGGACCCAAACTCATCCTCTACTCTGATAAAGCACTTATGCAGTGAGAGGTTGGTGCGAATGGCACCCTGGGACAAGAGCAGCAGCAAAGGAGATGAAGTGGAAACAAAGGGACACGGGATCGGGGACAGAACAGACATCAAATACAGGGAAAAGGAAAAAGAAAATAAAATGCAATAAGCATAAGCAAATGGTTTGTGAGGGTTAATATGCATTGCCACCTAAAAGCTACTAGCATGTGATGCAACAAACACCAAGCAAGCAGGGTCAGGGAACTGGTGGGCATACAAACAGTAGTGATGAGATGTTTGTCTTGGTTTCCCTTAACTGAGACAATGCACCTGTGGTTGGTCTAACACCAGCTAGCAGCCAAAAGCCTCTACGTTAAACTGTAAGCATGATCCGAGCTAGGCTAAGAAGTTCAAACATGGTGGACATACCCACTGATCTTTTGTGGCCTTCGTTTTTGGAACTCTAGTTCATCCACTGTCCATACTGCCCCTTTAACGTTTTCTACTCGCACAAAACACTTGTGAAGACTAAGATTATGACGCACTGCATTCTGCAGCAAGTATAAAAGAGAAAACATTCAAAAACCTTCCATGAGAAAATGCTCATCATTGTCCAAGAACAGCAGCAGCACAGTCAGCTTGACAGTTCTCATTTTGCAATGTTAAGCCCCTTCCCCTCCCCGCACCCGCTCGCTTTCCCCAGCTCTTTACATCTTATTTTGCAAAGACAAAATAAATATGAAAGCTTAAACCCAAGATTAAAAATTCACATTATTCTTATCAATTATCCCCAGAGTGACTGAGAACAGCCACAATTTTAAGCATGCATGTTGTAGAATACAGCACATTTCATACAGAACACAAGAGGAACATTTCTTAGACTTTTTCAAAACAAATATATATATGCCCTGCAAAGAGAAATTTCTCCCCTCCTGGAAAAGAAAGCAGTTAGAAAGAACAGAAAAGATTTTATGTAAGTACAGTCAATTGGATTTAGCTGTGAGGCACAGGAGCTGGTGTTGCTGTGGTTTCCCACAGCTGGGCTAATGTGATTCAGGTGCTGCACCTCCCTCCACACCCACAGCACGGGCTGGGGGCTCGGCAGCACCCCACCGGCCAGCCGGCACCAACTCCTGCCTCCACGGCTTGCTCTTATATGGAAGTTGGCTCTTATTTCTGGCAGACTACTGTAGTGACTGATCTGAGCCTCAGCCAAGTGAAAACATGAGGAGGGCTCTCTGAAACAAAGTGATAATATCCCCACAGCTCATCACCCAGAGGGACCCGTGCTCATGGCATCCAGTGCCTGGATGTCCACCCTGCAGCTCCATGCTGGGAGGGATGAGCATGGCCAACCCCTCCAACGTGCTGAGACACAATGAGACACCTCACTAAGGCATGGCAAGCTCTTGGCTTTTCTGTCCCTGCTCCAGGGTGCTGAGAGCCTTGTTACTCCTCAAATGGAGTGCTATGCTTCGTTCCTGCTTCAGGAGTTCCTGAGCAAATACCCTTCAACAACAGTTGGACCCAGTATTCCTAAAGGTTTTTTCCAACCTAAAAGACTATGATTCTACAAAGCCATTGTTCATGGAATTCATAGGAATTTGTACATGGAGCTTGTTCCCAGCACCGCTGAAAGGGGCTTGGGAAACAGGAAAAACAGAAGAAGCCATTTGCTGAAAATCTGCAGGCGAACAAACTCCATCCTCACTGGCACCATTGATTCAGTCAATCTGGTTGACTCGTTAGCAGGCACAAAGCCAGCCAAACACATGGCCTGGGTCTAGGCAACCAGGAGACGACGAATTTTTTTTCCTTCCGACATCATCCTCTTCTTTTTTTTTTCATGAACATGGGGTCTGGATGGGGAAAGGGAGCTCTAGTAGTGAATGTCTAAATCACTGTGCAAACAAAGGGTAGCACAGAGCATTTGTCATGTAAATCAGGAGGCGGTGGTGTGTGTGCTGGGAGGAGAACACAAAGAGTCTTCTGCTCCCCCTCCAATTCCCTGCCATGCCTAGTGCAGTCCCCACACTCCCACCCCGGCAGGAGTGGAATATCTGGGTTTGAATTGCTTTTGCTCAGCAGATGCTTGAGTGCAAACATATCTCCTCTGGCTGTAGGTGCCTGATCCAGGCACTTCAGCTTTTCCACATCAATCTGCTTCTGAACTGGTGAAACAATAAACCTTATATATGCTTTTCCTCTCAGCAAGGAAGAAATCTAGCAGAAAGTCAACCTGTCCATCAGGCCTACTTCTTTCTGCCCTTATTTTCTTCTTTCTGCTCTTATTTTTTAATTTTTTTTTTTTTTTTTTTTTTTTCCACTCCCACCTCTTCCAGATTTCAGTACTGTTGACATTTTTGGCAAAATCCCTGATTTTGAGGTGGAGGAAAAACATGTAAACGCCCCACACCTTACGAGCTGAAACCAGCCAGCTCAGCAACTGCTGGTGGGTGCGCACTGGTGCAACCCGACACAGGGCTGCCGGCCCACATCTGGGTAACTCAGGCAGTTTCCTGTGAAAATGGGAACACTGTCAAGTCTGGAGCAAAATGTAAGAATAATAACGCTATTTCCCCCATTGAAAGCTGATCTTGTGGTTCATACAGCAGTTGATCAAATGCACACGGCAAAGCCCAGTGAAGGGAGTCCTCAGAGTTTGTAAATAGTCTCTAAAGACAGGGTTGAGCAGGAATATTTGTGTTTTTCTTTAAATAAATTTAATGTTGGAGAAATACTTTACAGACTGTTCTTGTTCTCTTGAAGTCCATTTGCAACTGATGTTTTAGACTGTGGGACAGGGCTCTTGCTGGATACGTTGAGACAGAGAAGTTGAATATTTACAAGACATCCATGAAGTGTTGCCCTAATTTTCTATTTTCCATGTGATCACTTATTTAAGGAACTCATGCCAGAAAAAAATTGTTGTGTTTCCCCTGCCTCTGGATACTTGCTATCTAACAGTTTTATGTGAACAATACCCCAACGTGTCAGAGCCACACCTGCAGCCTGTGCCTCATGGCTGTGACTCTGTGCCAGCAAATTACTCCAAAAAATATAAGCAAACAGACATTGCCTCTGACCTGTCAGAACCAGTTCACAATGCTGCACCAGCAATCAGCTAACAGAAAAATTAGGAGCTATTATTGTAAGATTATATATTTACCTTGTTAAAAATATTTGTATGCAAGCCACTTCTGCAGAAAAAATACCCTGTACGTGCTTGAATGTAGTAAATTAAAGGGTTTGTTATTTTAATAACTGCTCAGGCTCTGCCATACTGCATTTTGGGAAAGAGGTTCAGTTTTTAAAGGTCTTCATTCTTGCACTTTTTTGTGTTTTTGAAATAGGGCTCAGGGAAGGTTGTCCACACCAAACCCTGACCCTAAACTTGGGGAGCAGTGACCCAAATGCCCCCTAAGCATTAGCTGAAGGTGAGCACAAATCAGCACATATATATTCAAATTATTCTGATTCTGCAATTAGCCCCTTGTGCTCATTCTGCACCCCGTGGGCTTCCCGTCATGCCAATCCAGAGCTGCATTTTCATCCCTGCTGTTCCCGGGGGCTGGCAGAAATCTGAGCGGTCTCCAGCACAAAATCCTGCACTACTCCAACCACTTGTCCATTTTGCTGGTGCTGGTGGATGTGGGGGTGAAGTTTTTCTTTCCTGTTACATGAGGCAGGACCTGGACACCTGCAGAAGGTCAAGGTGGCCAAGGAGGGGTCTCCAAATGGCACCTGACTGACTCCCTGGGACACACAGTGCCCTTCCACAAGCCTGAGAATCTGCAGCTCAGCCTCTCTACTGCTCTTCTGTATCTGCACTGGCTCCTGGGACTGGGCTTTTTGGGATGCCAAAAGCTAATTCCCAAAACTAGGCTCACAGGAGATACAGCCAGGACTGCCTGCTGCCTTCTTCCACTCCTCCCTCCGCTTCCCTTTGCTGCTGGAACTAAATAGGATTTTTACTTTAGCACCCACACCTGCAGCTGCTGAAAAGCCCTACTGGAAGCACTCCAGCAGCAAAAGACAGGCAGGTCTAAAAGGATCTTAAATCAAGGAAAGTTAATTTCCTTTCTGGATAGTAAGGAAGCTGCAAAGTTGAACACTGCTCATGTTTTCCAACTGCAGGGAAGAATCAAAGCAGCAATCACAGAAAGTTTTCCTGAACTTAAGAGCTTCTAGACCAGGGTTAAAAACATACAAAATTGTGCTGGGGTCTGAATGAAACGAAAACCGTGCCACTAAAAACCAAGCTAACTTCCAAGGACCAATTTTAGCTCCATCCGCTGAAGGAATGAATCTTAAATGCAGGCTGGGACAGGAAAAACAGAAAGAGCTGATGGAACAGCATGTATGGGACCTATTCATACTACCTGGTCATTTGAAGTTGTCTGAGAACAACAGAGCTGCTTGGATTAAAAGAGATTCCAAGCACCAGGGTACAGTTTTTACAGCAACACAACATCCAGTTATTTGAATCATTCATTTGTGATTGCACCGGATTCAGAAGTCAATATGACTATTAAAGTGCTATATTTCAAGTGGAGAAGTGGACCCCAAAATACAGAATAAAATTAACTTCCCAAACCTCTCATGTAACAGTATATGTGACAGTAATCAAAGGAAATTAAAGTGCAAAACCCCACGTCTTTTTCTGTTTAAGACATTTCTCATTGAGGAGCTTGCTTCTTGCACATTAAATTCAATAAGCTTCTGCTGTGTGATTAAAAAAAACAGAGAGGAAGTTTATAACAGCTGTTTATGTAGTTAAGAGTCAATCGACTGAGGAAAGAAATCCACTGATCTATAGATCCTAGGGAAAAAAATTGTTGTGATTAAAACCTGAATAGCTAAAAAGACGAACAGTATATCTTCTACTGACACGAGAACTTTACCTCTTTTTTTTTTTTAATTTTCTAATATGTTCCGGCTGAAGAGCCTGAGTTTCCCTGCTCGTAGCAACCACACAGAGGAACTCATGGCATAATCACAGAACATAAAAGCCAATAATGGGGATTCAATTAGTGGTTTTCAAAGGCAGAGGAATTTTTTCTGCCAAATATCAAATTGTTCCTGCAGATAAGGCACCCGGCACGTGTCACAGCTGCCGATCTAAATTTTTCATGTCCCCACGTCGGGACAATTTCTGTCATCAGCAAGGTCTGTTCTGTACATGGCAGAGAGCAAAGGCAGGAGCTGGGCTCAGCCTTACCTTCCACGTCGCCGCGTTGCGTCGGAAGTAGGCGAACATTCGCGTGAACCAGTTGTAGATTTCGTTTAGTGTTAGCTGTTTTTCAGGAGATTCCAGGATGGCCTTGTGGAGCAAAGCGATTGCAAGATCAGTTACCAGCACACCAGTACAAAACACGCTCACAGTTTTACTTTGCCAGATACGAAAAAAAAAAGGGAAGAAAGGAAGAATGAAAAAGAAGAGATTTGGAGCAAGAAATCGAAAGGAGGGTTTTCACAATATGAACTAAGATTAATGGCTGTATTTAACAGTTCAATGGCAAAATTCAAAATGGAATTATCTAATTGTTTTGAGTTTTTATTTCTGTTTCCTTACAGAAATATTAATTTATTAGTCATTCATAAAGCAGAATCAAAGAGAAATGCAAAACATTTCACTAGCTGATTAAAGCTCAGTAATTATTTAGAGCTCAGATTAATTCTAGGGATCAGAGATTACTGTAGCTTGTGATAATTGACTTGCCATCTTTAAACAGGCTCATTTTCACTGTTGTGTGAAATGAATTTCCTAATAATCACATCGTATTGTAATACTTAATCAAAAGCAATTATGTTATATATTGCAGTTCTAAAAACCCTTATAGTAAAGGTTTGAGCATTTGAGCATGCTTACATCCATAGGTTTGAAAATCTATTTAATCCAGCACATATAGGGAGATATACTCTTTTCCCTAATCCGGACGTGTGTGTTTGGCTCAGCTTACCTGTCTAATTAAAGATGCGTACGTGAATGGTGGTCTAACTTCCGCGTTCTTATAAAATTCTTGGTTCTGGGCAATATCTGCTAAATAAGAGCAGTTGTTCTGTTATCATCGCAGCCCGACGCCGCCGGGCCGTGGGGGAAGGCGGGGGCTGTGGCAGCAGAACCCCGTTACCTGAAGAGATGGGGACGTTGTACTTGTCCGAGTACCGCCTCCGGATGGGCCCGACGTTGTGCATGCTCGTGGTAGTGATGACCGACGGTCCCTGCGTGACGGGAGTGATGGGCGCAGTCGGGGTGGTGGGAGTATGAGGTAAACTCTGCGGAGACGCCTCGGACGCGGTCTTGGACAGCGTGACGCTCGATACCAGATTCAGCTGCGGAGGGAAGGACGAGGGGGTTGTTACAAACAGCATTTCTGGGTGGTTAAGGGCTGCAGAGGAAACCCTCGTACTGGAGTGTCCCTCAGTTACAAGGAGACACTGCAGCTTCAGCACAAAGCGCTGCTGTAACATCTCTGTTAAGAGCCAGTAAATGGAAACAGATAATAACTACATACATACATCTCCAAATAGGTTTAAAAAACAGAACAACGTAGCCTGCTGCCTAAAGATCATGAATTTTTATCTAAATCTTAATGGAAGATCTCGCACAGTACATGATCATTTTAATATTTTACTTCAAGTTTCATTGTTTCACAGTCTAAACCCCACACCTCTCTGATTTCCATGCTATCATTATGCATGGCTTCTAATCAGTCTTCCTGGATATTTCATTGAAGGCATCAGGCTTAAAATAAAAGACAAGACTTTCCTAGGGACATGCTAGGGAGAAACACAATCTCTCTCTCTTCACCATTTCGGCTTTTCTTTTTTTTTCCTCTCTGTTCATCCATTTTAAAAGCAAAGCCCAGAGTAGGTTAACACTGGAATAATTTAATTAATCACAGTGCATGAAATACTGTGAGCATTCAGCCCAGCACAAGTGGCACCACTCTGTTTTTCCCTGCTAGGATGGAAGGCATTGGTGTTACCTGCACGAAGCCTGGCCCCACTGGTGTGGCAGCCTGCCACAGCAGGCTGTAAAACACACCTGCCTCCAGGATTGGGTATCAAACCCAGCTCCAACCCGACTGTTTTCGATGCACAGGCCTATTTATATAACCAGCATCCACATTCCTCCCCAACCCCTTCTTTCTGCCCTACAACGTCCTTTGAAAGATGACGCCCCATCCCAATAGGTTGCTGCTGCTGAAGTATTTTAAACAAACACTCCAATCCCTTAAATACAACATCATAGAAGAAGACCAAGAAAAGGGCTCTTTTTGACTACTTCCACATTTCCTTCCCTTAGGCAGTTTCATGAGTAATACTGGTGAAATCCTGACCCCACTGAAGTCAGTAGCAAAATTCCTACTGAATTTAACAGGGCCAGAATTTTACAACTTTTGTTCATGATTAAAATTCCTTCTTTGCTAGACATTAAACCTTCTGAGATGAAGGCAAGGCACACGACGCAGCTATGCCCCCAAAATCTCATGTTTATCCATAAGGCGCTGTATTAATTTTCCTTGTATGAAAGTAACCAGATAAGAAAACTCCTATTAGCATTCCTCATATGAGTTAATAGCCACAAATAATTTTCTTTTAAAAAATAATAGGATTTATCCCAAACAAAGGTAGTGGAAAATAAAGAGCTGTAGTATTACAGAGAGGATACCAACACAAAAAGCCCATCGCCCACAGAAAGGGCTCAGCTGAAGGAAGATAAATTGTGATTGCTTGTCCTTCCTGACAGTGAGAAGGAGCTGAGGGAAACCCTAGCCACAAACTCCTGGCACAGCCCTGATGCTGCTGCTCCAAGGGAAGAAGGTGGTGAGCAGCAGACCTGCAAACACACACCTTTCCCTGCAGGGGCTTACAAATTCCCTTGCCCTCCAGTGGGAAATATTTAACACTTTGTGGTAAAGCCAGGGAGCGTGAACACAGAGAGGGATGGTGAAGGAGGTGAAATGCAGGTATTGATCCCTGCTCCAGCATGAACCACCACCTGCAGTCTGGAGTTTTAAACACCCCTGGTGCCATGCACTGCCACCATGTGCCACCTAGTCTGCTCATTGACTGGCCTGATTTAAGGACACTGATTAGGGACATATATATATAGTAATGTCTCCCTGTTATCCATCTATCCATCTATTACATATGATAAAAGGACCAGTGATGATAATAATAGTGCAACTGACAGGTCTCACCATGAAATTAAATCTACTGTATTTTATCTCAGTTTCTAAATGGACACTTTAACAGTCCAATAACTGCAAGGAAATCTGCATCAATTTTAAGTGCCCTTCTCAGTGCAGGCTCGGCAGCCGGGCCCTCCCGTTGGAAAGATCACTGCTCCTGCTTCATCATTACGGCTCCCAACTACTCCATTTCAAAAGAGCCCCCTTCCTTTTTCAGCATGTAAAAACTTAACATTTAATCTGTTTCTACTAGGGAAGCTTGAGAAAGGATCCACAAAGGTCAGCATTCCCTGCTTAAAGAATCTGAATCGAGTTAAATTTCTTTAGGCTTTACAGCATAGGTAGTGATGAGGAATAAACACAGAAGAGGACGAGCAAAGGGGGGGGCTTTAACAGGCTTGACAAATGACACTGTGATTCACACCCACTGCAGGGCTGCCACTAATAAGCTACAGAGGAAGCAGCCAATCTCAGCTAATTACCAGATAAAATTGTATTGTAAGGACTCTAATTAGGAGATGCTTATGGAGGTGATCTAATGATTAAACGCTGCATCCAAGTGACCCCACCATCAATGTGCAGTGGTGCAAGATGTCACCGGAATATTTTGTAGAAACAGTAATTTTATTTCAAGGAGGGGAGGCAGTAATATTTGTAATAATGGCTATGAGGTAAACTAATTAAAAGACAGTTCCTAAAGGAAGACTGTGGCTTTGAGCAGCTGTGGCCGTTCCAAAACAAAGTGCCAAATCTCAACAGAGGAGCTGCAGTCAAGTGGAAAATTTCTGCCTGACCTCTGCTCTCGCTATTAATTTGCAGGAAACCTAATGACACATATACATATTCCCACAAAATTGTTCTAATTGCTAATTTGCCAAAGGAGCCCAGTTTCCAAATTAAACATGACTGCAGTCTGTGAGGAAAGAGAGAACAAAAAGCTGGAACGCAGCGAGTCTGCCGCGTTTCACCTCCGACGACCATTTGTGAGCCTGAACCAACAAGTTAATGAAACACGACCTTGTCCATCGCTAGCGAAGTTTTTCCGTTTTCCGTGTTTTATTTGATGACACTCTCCTCTTCCAGCTGGGTTCCCCAAACCCAAGCCAGGGTGAGGGAGGAGAGGGCTGCACTCCCTCCACAGCCTTTCGCTGCCGCTTCCTTTGTTGCGTCGATAGCGCCAAGGCTGAAAAATCGGTTGTGAATTAGAGCAGAATAACAAATTATGAATGGTGTTGGTTTTGTTGCCATCTTGAATTATTAATCTGAATGGTAAACTATTAAATCTTAATATTGGCGTCAATTAGAAATGTGGAAGCGGCTGTGGATGACTGTGCAGGGCAAAGATCAGGGAGGGACTGGGCTGGGAGGGTTTCTTTTCCTGATGGAAACTCTACATGGTTTCTGCCTGTTTGCATTTGCTATTTAAAAACAAGTTACTATGATTAGAAAAGTTGCTCGCATCGGTATTTTGTACACAGGCTGTTTCCCACATACCGTAATTTTTGGATGAGTATCACTGCTGGCAGAGGGGAGGGAACCCAAGCCACAGAGTGAGCACTTCAACAAGCAAGAACTCTTGCACTGCAGCAATGTGGGCACTCAGAGTTCACCCCTGCACCAAGGAGTTAAAATGTTTTTGTAATGTTTGTCCTGGGAATGGGGGGAGGATTTCCTCCAGCCTTTAAAAAACAACCAAACCCAAAAATAATAATTAAAAAAACCACCAAAAAACCTAACAGAAAACACACCAAATCTCACAACACTTGTTAAGTCCTAAAATTCTGCAAATTCAATCTCTCAACTTTTTTGATAGCTTTGTTCAGTTTTGGTTTTCTAGAATATTTCCTCACACTGATTTGACTTGGTCATTCATAACTGCCATAACTATTTCAGCACTCAATATGCTTCTGAGGACTTTATTATTAACCTTCCCTTTCAAGAAATAGTCATGTCTCCCTATTAAAAGTGAAAACAGAGTAATTTGCTTTTTTTCTTTAGATATAAACAAGGCAGAGGTAACCCATGCTATTACCCAGTTTAAAAAACCAGCTTTCCAGTTAGTGGCTCTCCTACTAGATCTAAGTCTGATTTCATTTTGTGTAAATATTTTACATGACAATAGTGGCTGCACATGAAATAGCACTGAAACTCTTCTAAAAAAGGGGAAAAAAAGTTTCTAAGGGTCACAGTGAGGCCAAACCCAGTGATTTCCTGCAATGGGTGCTGCTGCTCTGGGCCCAGCTGGGGCTGGGGACTTATCTGCACTGAACTCCTGGGACTGAAATACTTTGAAGAAGAAACTCCTTTTCTTGACATTGAGGGTGAGAGAGAGAAAGTGAATACTGGGCCTAAAACTTTGTTCATTGCTGTGTCTTCCTCTCCCTGTTTCAGCCTGGACACATCAGTGTGTATTGGATGCAGAGCCTGGCAGGCAGCAATCACTTAGCAGGTGTTGTTATTGGCAGGAATACTAAGGAAACTGAAGCTGAGGAGTGAGACTTAATGAAAACCAGTACATAAAAACAGCTTTTGTTGTGCTTGAGAATCTCTCTTTATTGCTGCATATCGTTATTTTTTCAAACTATAAAGTATGGCTACAGCAGCTAAAATGCTCAGTCATTACCTCAACAGTTAAAAGACTTTTTTTTTTACTGCTTTGTTATTACAGTTGCTAAAAACAGTATTTCAAAACAATCATAACTGCTATGGTTATGGTAAAAAAAAATGCATTAAAGAAGGGATATCTAACAGTGCATCTTATTTAAAGTGCCAGAAGGGCCTTTAAAAGTTTTCTGTCTATTTTTAAAAGATAGCTATAGCACCTAGTATGAAGAATTACTTGTTGGTTGATGCTTTTTCCTTCTCCTTCCCTTCCTATGAACTTCAACACAAGTTAATCCTCCCAGAAGAAAGCACATTTCCATTTGAAGCTATTATGCTGATGGCTAACACCGATGACAACAGCGAGTCGGGGGGGTACCTTAATAGCAAAACCAGGATGACAGTTCTTGAGAAATCGCTGTTCCGCCTTTTGTGTTGTGGTTTTGTTTTTTTACCTTGAAAAAAAGTTCACCTTACTAAAACACGTCACAGCCTATTCTGTCTCATGGCCTTGTTCTCACTTTACTCAGGCCCTCAGTCTCACTGAAACAACACGTGTAGCACGGATGGGACAGCACTGCCTGTTTCAAGTGCTGAGCTCTGAGATAGCTCCGCTTTCTTTTGAACTGCTGCTGTTGGGGATTTTCATTATAAAACTGGGTGTTTTTAAAGGGGATCCTGAGCACTGCCCCAGTTCCTGGGATGTTCCCCTGCACCCCAGACCCCCTCCTGGCTGCCCAGCAGCCCCTGGGGAGCAGCACCAGACACTGAGAGCACCTCCCTGCCCACACAGTCTGCCAATGATTTGGGCCACCACCACTACGCCACACAGGAATGTGCTTAAATCTCATCGACTTTAGTAGGACTAGAGAGCTTTACTGAGCAGATTTCTTGGTGGGCTGAAATACAGGGGCCACTCCACCACCCCTGCCAAGCTCAAAATTACTGCAAAGAGCTAAAGACACCCAAAGCTGGGGATGGGATGGAAGGACATGGATAAATCAGACAAGCAACCCTTCCCCAGAGCTGAGTGAGTTTTGAATTGATGCACAACCCTCAAGAACTTGGCTGTGGTCCAAGTGGTCCAGACTGGTCCAACACCACACACTCAACTACTGTCTGAAGCCCAGAAGGCAAAGATGGCACAAGTGGTCAGTGTGGATTACAAATGGCACATAGTTAACAGAGATGCTCATGTACCTTCTTACCTGCCAGTAACAAAATAGTTTAAAACAAGCATCAAGATCCTTTAAGCAGAATAAAAACATTTTCTCAGCCATGAAAAGGCTGTAATTTTAAATCCAAACTCACTGCTATGTTTGGATTTGCAGACGCTTTTTCCTTTAAAATCACTAAGTACTGTAATATATTAGTTCTAACACACACCTTGCATTAGTTACGTTGGCAGAAAAAAAAAATTAATTACTGGATGTAAAGACTACTTTGCAGTGCAATAATGGTCATCAGATCTTTTTACCAAAGTCCTATCCCACTGAGTTGAAAGGACGAGGGTCTAGCAGAGTCTATGCAATGTCTGTGTATTTTTTTCACTAGGACAGCACAATTTATGCAAAACACTATACTTCTACATTTTATAATTAATTTTCAAATGCTTCACCTATACATATTTTAATAATTTCTGATTTATCAGATGGTATCTATAATAAATTTTTCTATATTTCAATAAATGAAAAGAAGGCAGTTTCAATCCAACAACAGAGTGCCACACAATATAGGCCTGTCAGGCACCAATTTTTACTTCTAACATGTAAGTTAAAGGATAAGGAATTTATAATGCTGCCTGTGAACGAAACCACTTTTCATACACAAATGTGATCTTTTTTTTTTCCAAAGGGTAATACAACAGTACATTTACATAAACTAATCCAAACAATCTATGTATTTGACAATGGCAAACCTCACACAGACTGCCTATTGTTGGTTTACATCTTGGAGTTCTTTATGTTGGCTTGTAACACTGCTCTAGCTGTCAAAGGTTTGACTTGGACTCTAAATAAATGGTTATAGAAGTGCTGTGCAGCGATATTGGACTTCTTTGCAAAAGAAAACCTGCTGTGTATGAATTCAAAAGCTATTAATTTTTCAGTCAAAAATATTCATGCCTATTTCTTTTAATAAAGAAACACTGTGCTGAGCAACTGAGAGATAATGTTGACTAGTGGTACAGAATTTTCAATAGAGCAGTTAAAAATAAATTTAGTAGGAGGTCCCCAACAAAGCTATAATTTTCCAGAATGTAAAACATTTTTAATACTAATCAAGACAGCCCTTTTCCCCCTGCGTTCACAGGTTTTTCTCCTGTGCTTTTCCCTGTTTATTAGCTGTTAACACTAATCTTCATGGAGACACCCTGGTATCTCTGCAGCCTACAAGACCCTCCAGAGCTCCCTGCCCTCGGCGGCCCGGCATCGATCACCAGCAGCCCTGCCAAACACCGCTCGCCTTCTGATGATTTCCTCCCTTCAGTTTGTAATCCTTTCTCCTGAGGGGCACTGCTGTTATGAAAGGCCTCAAGGCAGAGTGCTTTGAGACTCCCAGATTATTCCGCTGTTTTAATTTTTAATCCAGTAAGAGCTATAGAAACCAAACCTCCTCCCCATTCTGTTGGGTCTACACACTTTGCCAACAATGCGCGGAAGCATTTGCATTCGGGCTGGGATGGATGTGAGGAAATAGAAGAATGCTATTTTTATAGACACTGCCAGTAGTTTCTACTCTAGAGGGCTGGTGTCCACCAGACCAAGCAATTTTAGGCATCTCAACAGCTTAAATGGAAGGGTTTGTACCTACCACTCAACTCTCTACAAAAAGGCAAGGAAGTCTCCCACTGACTATGACATCTACTCCAGTGTTACTCAATAGCCTGCAATTTTCTATCTAGTAGCCTCCCTATGCACTTCTGCAGCCATTTATTTCCAACTACATGGAAACTGAGAAATCCTTTTCTAGTAAAAATGTGTGCACGAAGTGTTTAATGATTTTATGTTCTCTATCTCTGTAATGTGTTCTGTTTCAGACATTAATTTTGTCTACCAACTGCATCTTGGCAGGCTACCATATTTGCTGGGTTAATAGTCTGACTCCTTTTTATTTCTATCACCATAAATCACACATATATGGGTGTGTGTTTGCTTTATTTATAGAAAAAAAATCAGTCAAAACAGATAAACCAATACTTTGTCATTATGCTGCATCATTGCATATTGATTAAAATTGCTGGTACTAACTATAGATTGTCAACGCTCAATTAATTTTCACACAATGACTCAAAGCAAAATCAAATAAAGCCAGTGTACCTTTAAATCTTACAAATCTTAAAATCAAGAAGCAAAGCACTCTCTCCATTTTGAATAATCATTGGAAGCTCCCAGGAACACTTTCAGCATTAAGAGGCTGATAGAAAACAACAGCTGAAGAAGAGTCATTACAGTCAGGGAAGGAGATGAGGGATTTTCCTGGGTTTGAGGGTAACCAGGAGTTTTCTTGGGCTGCAAAGCCACTTGCTTCCCCTACTCCCCCTTCTTCAAAAAGCAACCTGGGGCAGAGGAGGTTTCCCTTCTCAGTTTCAACAGTATAAAACCCGATACCGGGTAACCGTGATTATCATCAGAACGTGCAGTTAGAGTCACTTCTACAGTAAATGTCTGTCAGACTGGGAGAAAGCAAAATAAATATACTACATATAATTTAATTACAACTCCTTCCTAACACTTCCTAAGATTTCATCCAAGTCAGATTGATGCAAAGTGACTAACATGAGGCCAGAAAAAGGCCCAATGCATCAGCTTTGGAACCAAACTGGATTCTGAAACTCCCTGAAGGAGAGGGGCATGACAAAACCTGACTGCACTTCCCATCTCCTCCCCACACCCGGCTCTGAAATGGGCCAGGCTCCACAGGGTGGGCTCCAGTGGGGAACAGGAAAGAGGGGTTTGTTGTGAGGTTTGGTTTTTGCTTTCAGCACAGCTCAGTACTTACGGGCTGAGGGGTGGCTTTTGGTTCAGTTGACTTCACATGCAGGTGTGTCATCATGGCTTGCAGGCGCTCTTTATCTTTTGCAAGCTGGAAGGGGAGAGAAAGAAAAAAATATCCTCTGTTAGTCGTACAAATAAAACCCAGCCTCTGCTTATTCCTAATTAAACAGCTGGCACCGAGGCATGAGACAGAAGAGTTTTATTGCTGAGTAGTTTGGAAATTGTATATGGGCTATTCGTGAGGTAAAGCCAATGTGTGGTGCTGGGTGTCACCATTTCCCAAAGCAAAATGCATTAGCCCTCGAATGAGAAGAGCTAGACCTGCTGGCACCAAGAGCTTCACTCCAGCCTTGACAGCTAAAAGACAACAGTGAATCATGTTTATTAACCAGCCCCACTCCAGCTCGGGAGGCTCAGCACAAGGAAAGCAAGGCAGTGGGTCTAGGATGCGTTTCCTTCTCTCGGAGCACAGAACAAGTGGCACAGATGGGCTGTGGCTTTGCGTCAACCACAGGCATTGTGGCACATGCAACGAGCGCAGCTGGGGTGGTTAACCACATGAGGCACCTCCACAGGGCTCTGCAGGCAGCCTTGGGTCCAGAAGCACCTTGGTTTGACTTGAGAAGGTGGCAGAGTCCTCAGTGGGAAGCAAGGCTGGGCACCTGAGCAGGGCCACCCTGAGCATGGGGCAGGACCTGCTGTGGGAGCTGCCAGCATCCCTGTGGCTGTGGGCAGTGGGGTGGGAAAGGCTGAAAGCAGCAGTAATCACCCCAAACCACTCATCCCTGAGCACCCAATGCCACAGGACTCATGTTGTCATCCTGTCACATCAGCCACTTCAGGCCCAAGAGTTGGGGTAAAGCCCCTGATCTCAATGTCTCTTGTATTTTATGGCTGAGACCCACACAGCTGGAATCTCTGGATCACTGGTATGCATCCATAGCCTGGTCAGCTTCCCAAAGCACTTCAATGCACTGGACAGACACTAAATTTCAATATTTTTGGAAACAAGGAATTTTTCTTCAATGTGTGAATGGGACTTTTTTCCAGCTGCTCTTCAAAAAAAAAAATTGTAGTGGAAAGTTTTTAAGAATACTAATGAAAAAGGGGTGTTGTTAATCTGCATGCTGAACATAAAGGTTGCTGCTTCCAAGATGACCTGAATCGGGTTCTTACAAATGCCAGTTTTTGCAGAGCTTAGTTTTGGCATTAGACAAGCCAGATTCCTGGGGCCAAAAGGAGAACTGTGCTCACATTCCAGCAAAACTTAAAACAACCTGCCCACCTTATCACCATCATCTGTTTGTAGCAGTAAAGTGGGGCTAAGTGTATATAAAAGGAGAGTTGATCATAAATCTCCACTCACAGCCTTATGGCCAAGGTTGTCCTGCTCTTTGCAAGGCGAGGGGTTTGAGATTGTGCCATGATGGGATAAAGCTTGGCACTGAAGTTTCCAAGATAGGAATGAAATAAAGGGGAAAATGGTGTCACTACACTTTTCAAATGGCTCCTCTTGTTTTGGTCAAAAACCTCAATGGCAAGAGAGAAAACCTGACACCTACGACAGATCTCCTGCAATCTCATCCTGATCTGAGCTGGACACTTCACAGGAGAGCTGAGGGCAGCGACAGGCTCTTATCTCAGTGCTGCAGCAGGAACTTCTCCCTCTGAGAGTCCTCTGAGAACCTCTCCAGAGAAAGGAGAGGGCTCACCCTCAGCTGCTGTGCTTCATACAAAACAAATTAAGCCAAGAAATAGCTGTGCTCTCGGCGCAGCTCTGTTGTGCAATCCCTCATTCCTAGCAGTCTCCGGGCACACACGGGCTGCTTGGCGGGGTCATCTGTGCATTAAATTTTCGTCTGCAGGCTACTGCAGAAGAAACAACATCTCATAGCCAAAATAAATAGAAGGCAGGCACCTGAGAGCTTCCTGTCAGCCCCGGCGCGGCGGCTGGAGGGGATGGCACCCGGGCAGCACAGGGCACACCCTGCCGTGCCTCCTCCGGCCCCCACGGTGATGGAGAGGGAAAAGGGAGAGGGAAAAGGAGAGGGGCACCTCCCTCCCACTGCCAGGTCCTTGTTTGTAGTGTTTCCACTCATCGTCTCAGCAATGCTTTTAACGCCGAATCTGGTGGATGGAGGTTATTAAAGATCCTCTCGACATTTCAGGCAGACACACGCTAGCATTTTGTCATAGTCTAGGAATTCAAACACTCACCCAGTTAGGCAGGAGTTTAAATTATGAAAAATAGAGGTCTCTCGGTTTCAAAGCGCTGAAGAGAAGTAAAAAAATCTGAAGAATTTCTTTAAACTGTTTTTCCCTTAGGTCAGGAAGCAGTAGTGATATAAAGCTAGAGTGTCACTAGTAGCCCCTCTGGTCAGTGGGGTCAAACAAAAGAAGCCATGGGGGATTGCTCAGCCACTGGTGGAAGCAAATTCTCACTGGTGGCAATGACTGGAGTGTAGATGGTCCAGAAATAGGAATTAATAGTCAACAGGCAGGAAAATGCTCTTGATCTACTGATAATGTTGTTGGGCAAGGACAGTTCTCACATGGAGGGAAGAATCTGCTCTGTACATGGGCCTGAGGAACACAACACAGTCCCATCTGAAGCTTCCTTCTTTCTTCCTACACCCATTTGGAAAGCTCTGCATGGTGGGAGTTTTCAGACAGCCATCCAGTTCTCCATGATAAACCTCATTTTGTGAGATTTCCTTCACCTCTGGATGTACAATGTGAGTGCCTAACTATGGTTCCACCAAAAATACATCCAGAGGAAGGTACAAGCCCTGCAAATGTGGACACCAAGACACACAGCTTGCCCTGGAGAGGTTAAATTCTAAAACTATACCAGCAGGAAAGGCAGGAGAGGGAAGCACAGAAAGCAGAGGCCACACGTGGCTTCAGACAAGGCAGTGACCATGGAGCAAGAGGAAAGGCATTAGAAACACAGGTGATGAAGAAATTGTACGGAGGAAAACCAGACAAAAAAAAGACAAGAATCAGGAATGGGAAAATGAAAACCCAGTGGGGGCATTCAACAGGAATAGGAGAGCACTTCAGCAGCAGGATTTTGGACAGACCAAGGACAAAGGAGAAGGAAGCCAGTCACAGGCAGTGCAAGAGGCAGCCAAAACACAGCCCTCCCATTCCATGCCTGCTTGGCCTGTGCACTAGAAAGGTTTAGAATCCACTTTTCAAGAGTGTCAATGGATGCTGCAGGAAAACAGACCCAAGCAGCATTTTCATTGCACTGAAAATGGCCTTAATTTTCTTCCTTCAGGAGACACTTCTCTAGACTTATCACAGCCCTGTTGCTATCCTGAAATGTTTTCCCACTCAAAGGTAGCAAAATGGATATCCTATTCCAGCTAACAGCTAGCTAAGGACAGGGGTATGTTCCTGCGTTTGTGTTTTTTTTCAGCAGCACAATCTTCACTATTTATAATGGCAAAAAATGATCTTGTCAAGATGGTTTAAACAAAGCAAAATGTGAGAAGATTTCTACCTTGCCTGTGATTTTTGAAGTATGTTTGTGATGGAAATGCTAAGACCAAACGTCAAGATTTCTGCTAAGGACTATTTGCAATCAAACACAAAACAGATTTGACCTGTTTCTTTCCAAAATGTTGATTAAAATATACTTTAGAAGAAGATTATTCACTTTTCTCTAACGCTGATAAAACCATAATGAGTAAAATAACAGCATAATCAACAAGAACAAAAGGATAGCATTTGGGTCCATCACACTCAAAACCTGAAGTATATCCCTCAGGTGAAATGAATTTGTTTTGATGGAGCTGTACATGCACTAGATGGTGGGAAATGTAGATCTTGCCCATGTAGATCTGGTGCTGGACCCTGAAGCTGGTAATTCCCAGCTGCACTGTAAGGCAAAGCTGCTCACCAGTGCTGCGGATCAGGGGCAAAAGCTGTGGGTCCCTTTTCTATCTAACTCACACAACTCAGTCTGCAGAGGGGCTGTCATCACTCTGCTGCTAACTGCTCCACAGCCTGAGGTCAGCTCAGTGCTCCTCAGACCATGTCACTGGGCACCCCACTGCTAGGTACCACATTCCTGTCCTGTTATGGTTCTGTGCAAAAACAGGCCACAGCCAGGCAAAATAGGGACTGGAGGGCAAATGCTTCCACATGATTAGGGGCTTTTCTGAACTATCAGAGGAGTGATACAGGATGAAAGGAGAGGAGAAGAGGGAAGCTGCAGGTAAATTTCAGAAGCTGGATCACCCTCCTCCTGCACCTGTCCTTGCTGGCCAAGCAGAGATGGCATGGCTCTGTTATCAACACTCCCACCTAATTTAGGCCTCCAGTTCATCCTACCTACGCTGCTTATATAACTGTTAAATCCAGAACTTTCTGGTCTCACACCACTTTGAAATTATGGTCTTGTCTTGTGGACCTTATGCTGCCTTCCTTTGCAATGACTCTGAGCATTGGCAGCACTAAATGGATGTGAAGCTGTAACTATAACTCATTTAGAGCAATTAGCAGAATGCCCTGCTGATAAACCTTTCAACAATATTGGCATGGGCTTAGGGAGAGGTGGGAACCAAGCCTCTGTCCTGTTCCTGTCCAACACAGGGCATCCTCCTGTAGTTCCATTCCCAGGGAGTGTGGGAGAGAAGGATGAATGCTTTTCAAGCTGACTGTAACTGAAGAATCTAGATTTACCTTCAGCCTCAATATTACTGCACCTTGGTGAAAGATTATCTCATTTCTCAGTTTACCAGGAAGACTGTAGATTTTTATTTTTCTTTTCCTAATTCCCAAGAAACTTGTTAAAATAACAGACCATTTCTCATAACATTTTCTGCATGACTCTGATATTTTATGACTGGTAGTTTGATTTTTATAAAACTTGTATTAAAATAGTTTATATTGCTTCAGTTAATAGTGAAAGAGTGTCATGACCAGCGTGTTCCTGAAAGTAAAATTTAGGAAATATCTATGAAAGAAAAAGGGTAATTTGTAAGATAAGAAGATAAAAAGCATTTTTTTAAAAATGCTTATCTTGAAAAGTAACAACAAGAAGTTTAAGTGTGGTTTTGCTGATTTTTCTCTCCAACTATTTGAAGCTATAAATGACTTAACTCAGTAAAATTCCAAATGTAATTATCTTCTGTACTTAGCCCAAGGCTTTCCATATATCTCTACACTGCTGTCTTGCATACAAAATAGGTTTTTCAATAGCTGGTAACTATATAATGTACAACATTGTTTTAATTTCCCCTTCTTTGCTAACCTCTTGCTTACACACAGACACACTGTCACAGCCGCCCAGCTGAGCAGCAAGGTGCAGAGAGACAGAAAGGACTCAGAAGCATTTGGAAAGGCAATTACACAAACAGCTCATACCTTTGCATCACAATCAATATATTCCAATTTACCCCCTTTTGGCAGTTTGCAAAAAAATATTATTTTCTACAAACGGCAAAAAAATTAGTAGTAATAATAATAATAATAATTAATAATAGTAATAATAATAGAACAACATGGAGAGTATTAGTACATGAAAGACGACCAAACAAGCCAGGTCATGCAGCGTTTGGAAATAAACATCAACCATTTCCCCCGTGTAGCAACAACTCCAAATGAAGGGGACCACATTCCCCTCGCCCCCCTCCAGCCCCCCAGGTGGGTATAGAAGCATTAGATACAAACTGGTGGCTTTCCAATCAGTCAGCCTGGGTAAGTTTCCTATTTCTTTGCAAGTTATGGTTTAGGAAAGAGGAAATTAAGCTGCAGTTCCTTTTGATGGTTTTTAAAACTACTACAAGAAGGTTTTGAAAGCTGGTTTTCAATCACAGGGAGAAAAGCAGAACTCATTTTTTATTGCTGTCAAGAATTGGATTTGATTAATAC
>NC_080643.1:4080000-4217500 GCF_027579445.1 Ammospiza nelsoni | reverse complement strand
CTAAAAAGTACCAGTTATACATTTATGAAGTACCAGCAATCAAAATTATGGATTTTCTAAAAGGTTTTTAACTACTTTTATTGAAAGGAAAATCGCTGTCTCAGACTTTTGTGACACTATTGCTAATAATAAATTTTACCATTTAGACATCGCAGTAATATGGTAGACAGTGTCAATAAAAGTATGAAACAAAGATGATCCCTGTCTTTTAAGGAATGCTTTCTGATTACACACCGGAAATTATAATGGGAAACATAAACTAAGTGCACCTTTAAGAGAGGAAAAAAGGGGATAATGCAAGGCGATGGACCTCGCTACATATATCTCATCAGCAGAAGTATTTAATATATATATGTGTGCGTGTGTGTAAAGCATGTATGAAAATAAAACAGAAATAAAGTTACAATACTGAATAAAGTTACAATACTGAATTAAATAAAAATGTGAGAATAAATAATGACCTAATGACAATTGTTAATGACTGTTAATACATACACGATAAAATGCATGATAAGAATTAAAATAATAGGAAAAATAACAAAATAATGGAATAAATAATACAAATTAAAATAATTTTTAAAAATAATTTAAAAACAATAAAATAGGAATTCAGGGGGTTATTTGGAGCTGGCCTGCTGCTCGGCTGCCCGGAGGGGCAGGAGCGGGGCCGTGTCGGGGCCGTGTCGCGGCTGCCGCTGCTCCCGGGGACGCTCCCGGTGCCTCTCCCGCTCCAGCAGCATTCCCGGGAGCACTAGAGGGCACTGTGGGATTTGGGCCACCCCGGCCTCCGCCGCCGCGGGGGTCCCGAGCCCCAGCCCGGCCCGGGGGAGGCTCGGGGGCTCTGCAAGCGGCGGGAGCGGGCCCCGGACCGGGCCTGTCCTCAGGCCTGCCGGGCTCGGCACCGGCGGCTGCCGGCGGGCGCGGCCGGGTCCCCCGCACGGGACGGGGCCGCGATCCCGCAGCTTCCCCCTGGCCGGGGGGGGTCCCGCCGGCCCTACAGAAACCCGAAACACCCACCCGGAGCCCGGCCTCTCCCTGCCCTCGCTGCCTGTGCGATTAAACGGTCCGCGCCGTGCGGATGATTTTAGTGCAGAACGCTCTGCCATGCAAAACGAGCGCAATTAATGCCTTTGAAACAATTTATGATTTCCGGCCTACTTCAACATGTATTAGCATATACCTGGTTTCTTTAATATACACTTTGTTTTTCCAAAACCACAAACATAGTTGCTGGAATTTCATGTGGAAGTGCTTAAGGGGTTGAAAGTTAACACCTTTGTGAGCCGAGCAGTCTCACAGTTGCTGCTAAACAAAAGCCTCTTTGTAGAAGCTTTCTCGAAATGTTTTCTTAACATGTTCCAAGTAGTTTTAGGCAGGCAACTAAAGTAAACAAGATGTTACCATGATAAAAACACTTGTGAAAACATTACAGAGTGCACTTAGTAGTTTCTTTCACATAAACTCCCCTTCGTTTCATCAAAGTTAAATGCACATGAAGCAGATTACCAGCATCACTGCAACACGGGACTGCCACATCTCTCCAAAGGTCTATGTCCTTTCTTTTAAAGAATCTATTTGATTTAAAAATGCTACAGCCAGGATTAAGCACGTCTAAGCCACAATCAAATTATAGGGGGGAAAAAAAAAGGGGGGGGTGAAGAATAATAAAACCCTATTCAGTCTTCTGAATTTTTTGCCCTGCCTACCCTGCTGAATAAACCACCCTCCCTCAGCCGGGATTTCCTGAACAACTTGCTGCATAAGGGGTATATATTCCTATCTTCCACGGTCTTTAAACACATGCAAATGAAATCAAGGATATAGTCAATTTTGCAGGAAAGTCGCTCTGTGCTACTAATTGCTCCTTTCCCGCCTGCGAGAGGGCCCTGGTTAACAGGCCAGACACGTGTGCACCCTCAGCCCTCACCTTGCTCCCTGCAGCCTGGCGGAGGCCACGGGGTCACCGCCCTGACACTGGACTTGTTTTTGTTTTTAGGCTCAGGGAGTGTTCTGGAGCATGCAGGGTGCTGCAGTTTCATTAGGCAGAGCAGCAGTCCCTGCTGCTATCAGTTAGCTCCAACTGATACGGCATCACATGACAACCAATGGCTGATGGATTCAAAACAGAAACACGACGCAACGACTTGCTAAAACTGCAACTTATTTCAAAAAGAAACGGGGAAATAAATGCGTACAATAGCCCGTGTATCTGCTGGTTCTGATAAGCATCCTCCTGTTGGCTGTGAGTGAAAGACAACTAGGATCGTTATTTGTACAGTATTTATCTTTGAAATCAAGGGCCCTGTGGTGTAACTCACCTTGGGAACAAACACTACAGAATGATCACAGAAGAGTGTCAAATCTCTGGTTTTGATTTACCAACAGTTATGATATTTCTTCCTCAGGAGGAAAAGAAATGAACCATGTTTTAGACCTGCGAGTCCTTTTTTCTCCCTTAACTGAAGCATCATTTTATTGGCATACAGGGCCTTCATTCCACATACAACTTCTCTTTGCCTTTTCACAAGGTAAGTGAAATTAAGCAATACTCAATACACAGGCTGTATTTCACTTGGTAAACAAGAGCTTTTCCCTTGAGGGGGCCATCAAAAGAGTGTCACAGATTACACAAGTATCAGAAAGAAACTTCAACCATCTACCTGTTATCTTTTCATTGAGTAATGAATTCTGATAAATGACAACATAATTTTAAGGACAGATGCTCCACAGGAGACATGGAAGGCTACAGTATTTTATGAAGCAACACTCACTTCTTAACAGTGTCAATACAATGCTCAGGGACATCCATTTCTGCATTTGTTCTGAGTTAAATATCATTCTGAACAGTAAGACTTTGGACACTGCAGCATTAGGATGAGAAAATTCAGGTGATTAGGTTGAGAAAGCTCACACAAAATATTTCTGTTGAAAGCTTTCAATGGAGACAAAAGCTAGACTGATAGTGAAAAAACTAGAACTGATGGAGCAGCTTCAAGTCCAACCTGGGCTGGTGACAGTTTGCAGGTTATTCCTAATTACTGACTGCTGCACATTATCTCCTCCAGGTGAACTGGTGGACTGGGTCTGTGTACTGAAACACCTCCAAAATACCATATAAAAAACCAGCCCTACCTCTACCCATGCTTGTGATTAAGAGCTGTGTTTTCTATGCATGGCCACCTCAAGCAGACCACTCAAGATTCCTATGGAATCTTCCTGAAAGCAGCTGCTCTCACCTGGAACACAGGACTAGCACAGGAAGCAAAGGTGGCACAATCTGACCATGTGTGGCCACACACTTTATTCTGCTATCTAAGGCTACCACAGCACCTTTCCCTTGCACTTACAGCAGTAAATTGAGAATTGTTTTAAAGGTCTAAATGCTATAGTATGGCATATGAATATGAATGAGCTGGCAAGTATGGCAAGATTAGCATTTATTTCACTTAAGTGAACAACAGGATGAATTACAAGGAATGAGGCCACCCTTCATGGAAATTTATGACTAGCACCTTCTTATTTTGTAATCCTCTTGTAATGAGAACCTTCTCATTACTGTACCATTCCCCACTTGTAATATGTTTATAGTAGGACCAGCGCCGCTCCTAAGAACTCAGGAGGGTTTTGCCAGTGAAACCACAACTGGTCCATTCTGTTCTGAGAGCAAAACCCTATCTGTATCATCTAACATCACCCAACAAACATCCTCTGCTTGCTTTTGCCCTTCCCTCCCTCACATTAAAATCCAGGGAACCGCCCCAGAAACAGCAGGTACAGCTGAACCTTATGGGAGTAAGTCTACTTATTCATCCTGAAGAACTTCATGTATTTATGTGGACTAAATTCACGAGATGACTATTCTAAATGGGAGAAAAATTTGTCCCTCTGTGCAATTAAATCACAAATATTGCCTGAGTGGCTGGTCTTTAGTGATCTTACAACTGACCAGCCACAGAACTTGAGCCAAGATCAGGGACAAACCTTCAGCAACCTGGATGCACCCACAGCATGTGTGTACCTGGTGTCCTACCCAGACAAAGAATTCTTTTGTGATGGGAACAGGGGTGAGGTTGATGGTTTAGTTGTGGAGCAGCCATGTGTAAGCTATTAGGGGTCTGAGGACCTTCCCAGCATCGGGATGCACGCACTACCACACACTAGTCCATAATGCACTGTTTATGCAACGTGTAAAATTGTGTTCTTTGGCAGAAAGGAAAAGGTCTGCAGCAAACTGCAGGGGCCCAATTAATATAATTATAGTTTATTTTTAGTAGTGTAGACTTTGTTCATTAGTTACTTATTTGACATAAATTAAATTTCATGTGATGTTCTGCAATTCTCTGTTCAATTATGGAGTTAATTTAAGACTAGATTTCTAAATTAAAGTGAAATCAAGGTTAAAACAAGGTTTTATTATTTACATGATCGATACTGCAACTTAAAAATTATTTAAATAAAATAAAGAAAAAAAAAACTGCGGAACTGCAAACGCTATTTTATAGCAATACACTGAACAAGACCATCATTTCCCCATGGGGCTAATTTACTATCCCCTGTTAAAACGTTCTTGAGCCTGATCCAAAAGCCACTGAAGTGAAAGGGAGCTCTCTGTTGACTTCAATGGGCTTTGCATCAGGCCCAGGGTGAGTGACAGCACACAGAATTTCAGGGCATGCTTTCTGTACAATGCAAGCGCCAAAAAAACCATCCTTACTTTAGGAAGGACTGGAAGTCTTCACACACTGCTTCACAGCCCGGCCATTTGCATACGCCGTGTCCGTACAGCGGGTGGCTGTGCGAGTGCTCCTCGTGGGGTAAACTGCAGGGGAGAAAGAGAACAGACAACAAGTGCTGTAAACTGAAGGTGCTGCAACAATTCATCCTCACAAAGACTCCTGAAGAGCAGCAACCACCACATCCTGAAGCATCCCCAACATCTCACGGTACCCGCCTGATTCTTGCCCATGGTTTTTCAGAACAGAATTAAATGCCATTTGCAGTGTGAAACATGTGTCATTCTTACTTAGCTATCCTCCTACATTTCATTCATTAATTAAGAGGTTTGTAAAGAATTTAAATTAACATGGACGGGGGAGAAATCATTTGACAGACCTGCTTAATATCCTGCTTGATATTTTGCTAAAAAATTTATGAACATTGCATATTTACAACTCAACTTCATCGAGAAGTCATCTCCATACAGCAGTGTCCCATTACACCACAACACAGCTGGACCTGAGGCTTTCCTCATGGCTACAGAAAGGAAAAGCATCAAATTTGCAGCCTTGGCTTTCCCACCATGTTATTTATTTACTGGGTTGGGGTTTTTTCTGGTTGTTTTTTTTTTCCTTCTTCTTACAGGCTGTTTCACTGCACAAATACAGCCCCCTTACATCCCAAGAAAAAAGATTTGGGATGTATTTTCAAATGCAAAATTCACCATAAAGAAGAAGGGGCATGCAATCAAAGGATTCCTCAGCACGAGGGGTTAGGGGGGACTATTAACCTCGCCTAAGATTGGGCAGGAACGTCACGGAGCCTCCTAACTACTGAACCCAGGGTTAAATCAAAAAATTCATACGAGCACTAAGGGGTTAATCCTTCAGCGGGATTCCAATCAATACGTAATGATTTGGCTGCACTGATCCAAGTCATGAGAGTCTTTGATCCAGGCCATGTGGTGCTCAGGGAAATGTATCTGTTGCACTCACTGATGAACCATATTCTAAAATATCTTCTTTATTCGACTTCTGCATGGAAACTTCCTAAGGAAAGGAATTATTCTTTGCAACAATCTCCATAACCTTAGATGACTTTAAAATAAAAATGTCAAAATAATATTGAAATCTCTATTTTATGCTCACACATGTATGTATTTTTCATGGCAAATCTTTTTGCTACAGTATGTCTGTGCTGTATTATGGACTTCAAACATACACAAAGGATATGAACACATACAGGCATCTAGGTGTGGCTTTGATGACTTACTTCATCCTGGATTACAGGTAACGTTATGGATAAATGCCTACTTTTTGTTATTTTACTTTTACACACACCTGGAAATCCTGTTTGTTTTTCTTCTCTAATATTACCTGTCTGTGCACTCTGACAAAATTGTGTTCTTGTATTATTTCACATGCACTGGGTAGCCAGATCCCTGTAAATACACTCCTGAGATGTCATCCCAAACACAAACTAGTTGGAAGAGAAATTCCTGCCCAGATTATGCCACTTTTGACTTTAAGATCAATGAGAATCTGAAGATTACTGAAGGTGTTTTTAAAAATTATTTTACATTGAAAAAATAATTTTAAAAGTACTGACTAGAAAAGGAATTATGAGTTTTACATGAATCTAATTAATTATTTCATTAATATAATTTTTGGCTGTTTACAAATAGCCCTTCAAGCATAAATATATATATGTGCAAGGTAATTTCCTAAAAAAGACAACAGTAGATGAAGAGCCTTACAAAGGCCTTCTCTATATACAAATACTACACTGGTTTAGCTGAATCAGTCTTTTAAAAAATGTTCAAGTGAGGAGAATCTTGGTAAAGTTTTTAGAAGAACTAAGAAACCGATGCATTATTTGCAAGGAAATTTAAAAAATGCTAAACCACACATTTCCTCAGCTAAGGAAGAGGCAGAATGGCTAAAGTACACCATGCACCCAAGCCAAAGAGGCATATGGTCAAACATCCTCTATATACATCTGAAAATTCAGAAAATAATGGGGTTTATCATCTGTTTCTATACCTGGATACAGCAAAGGGTGAGACAGTGGGCTTTCATGTTAACACTCCATTTAAGTCCATAAAGACTACATATGAGAGTTATGATTTCAGTGTGTTTGGAAGAAAAAGGAAAAAAAAGAAAAAAACAGTGAAGCAGTGTATGAATCTGCCCAGTGCATGTTACCCATACACTGGGACTTGTGATGGCCAAGTAAGGAGTCAGTCCCCCATGGGGTTTAAGCACTGTAAATCTCATTATAATATCAACAGGAGTCACATGGCTTAAACCCCCAGCAGGGATTTTTAAAGTTTCTCTGTGAGAGCCTAAAGGCCATGGCCAAGTCAACGGAAAGAGCCCTACCGAGATTTGTATTTATTTTTTAAATCCAAGTGCAAATCTCTTTTCTTTCCAGGGAACTTGCACAAGACAAGACAAACTATGCAGGACGTGACACCCTGGTATTGTGTCCAAAGAAAATGATGGAATGACCAAGACAGTATCAAACTCTAAATGATGCTCAGGATGTCAAAGGCTCGTGCTGTCAATAACCATAAAGGCTGGTGCTGACTGTAAATGGGAACTTAAAAGGTCACTTTGCTAACTCGATGCCACGCGTAACACGCTTAACACCTACGCAGAGCTTCCACTGCCATTCAACCAAGAAGAGGAACTACTTCAACTTACCAAAAATAAGACATTTCAAAGAGAAAAAAAAAACCCTCACTCCTGCAAGACAAACGCCAGCCCTCTCTGCAGGCACTGTGCCATTCCGAAGGCAGCAACTCCCATCCTGCCTGGGGGGATTTCAGCCATGCCTTTCGGTGACCTTTATGTGTCAGTATCAGATTACTGCTATTTTATCCATCCCACTTTTGAAGATATTATAGATTGCCACTTGTTCCCTGACAGAGCCTGAAGAAGCACCTCAAAACAAAACAAAGAGCAGGTTTATACAGAGGCGGATGTAACGCACAAAGGATACAGCCAGTGGAAATGAATGGAGAACTCTGCTGAACTGATCTAAGTACTCACTTTGTTTGGGCAAACAGAGGTGGAAAAAGATGATTTTAACCCAGTACATAAATAAACAGCTTTGTGAGCACGATGCAAACCTATAATCTGAAATTGTTCACTGATTTTTGCATGCAAGCACAGCTTCTGTAATCTGGAGGTATCCTTGGTCTCGGAGACAGACTTTTAGAAGATCATAGCATTGGCAAGCAGAAGCAAGTTTTAGGTCTGTTTGATTTCTAATGACACATTAGAGTAGGTGTTTGTTTCTGTCACTCTCTCCTTCCCAGGAATGCATATTCATGGTCGGGTACTGGTGATGCAACACTAGTTAGTGGAAATCATTTTATAACAAGACATAATTTTCAAAGTACTGAAGGAATAAATGACGTAAATTCAAGACAACGTGGGGTTTCTTTCTCTTCATAAGGTACCTGCATAAAAAGTAGTTAATACAATAGAATTACATCCAAATAATGCAATAGTGATGCATTATTACATTGAACTACAGCAAAGAACACTCTGGCAAATGAAATGTCTTGCATAAGTCACTTATTAATGACATAAAAGAGAATAACAAAATCCATGTATGAGACTAAAAACTGTGTAAGTGTCCACTTATTTTGTGCTGCTTCCAGCTCTGTTTCCAGTACAGAGGGGAAGGGAAAAGGGACAGGCACTTCCACAGCTTGTCTGGGCTTGCTGGATAGAGGAGGGGAAATTTAACCTCTTCCTTCTTCTCCCTACACTGCCCCATAACCCCAAGGATCCCCACAGGGTCTGGTAGCAACTTCACCTCCCATTCCTACAGGGATGGCTGTACTTGCACAGCCCACTCCTGCCAACCACTCACCTTTTGGAATACACCTGCTGTGCTACAGCACCCTGGAAGAACAACACTCTGGGACACAAGAGCACAGGAGACAGAGACACCAGAGACAGCCAAGTGCTGATGAAGAATAAATATGACACCCCATAGTGAGATGGGTATGCTGGATATTGGGGAAAGCAGTGACCAAGCCCCAGCATGAAAGCTGCCTGTTCTTTAAATGGTTTCATTCAACTCCTATTTATTAACCACTGGGAACTGTGTTTGTATACCCACTAGCAAAGAAGTCATAGGTAGATACAAAATCCAGCTAAGCAGAAGCCTCAGTGTCTGTGCTTCTGCCACACAGTGGACCATATTTTAAATATTCATGATGCTGACATACTTCGTAATTCCACTCTCTTTCTTCCACATCTGCTTGGGCCAATGATCTTTGCCAAAACACTGGGGGAAGTCAGTGATGTAGAGAAGCATCCCTGACTTTCTATTACATTTATGAAGCATCTGCTCACGTTCTAACAGAGCTCAAAACATGCCTGAGCCACCTGCACGTTGAAAAATCAATACCATGTCTCCTGCTTTCCTCCTGCAAGGAGCTAGAGCACAGCACCCTCAGAAAGTGCAGAACTGCCTTTTTAATTTTACTTTGTTCCTCAGGGTCATTGGGAAGTGACCTCATCTTTGCCAGCTGCCATGAAACTGATATCTGTGTAGAGCCCGGGCAGGAGCATGGGGCTCTGTCTCACACCACATTCCCCCTCTCTCTGATTTAAATGGCACAGCCATTGAGGCAGAATGCCACAATTTTGGTCCTGTACAGGAGAAGGAGACACACACCTGGGAAGCAACACGGCTCTCCCAGAGTTGTGACTGCCTGGTGAGCTCTAAAGCTCATCAGAAGGCACTGAAAGAGTAAGGCTGCTGAAAAAGTCACAATTTTCTGAGTCAGAAACACTCGCTGTAACTGATTTTAAAGTGAAACGGAAGAAGTAATGATTAAATCATTGTACAAACTGTGCTCAAGTGCAAGTTCCTGCCTTCGTGAGAGAATCAACTGAACACAGATGCAAAAATGTGTTTTGCAGTGAAGCTCCACCGGTGAAAATCTCTTCAAATTCTTAGTAAGGTGGCACAGCACCTCTTTCCTCTTTAAACTGTGAATTAAAAAAAACCCCAACCAATAACTAAAAAAAAAAACCAAAAAACCAACTTCTAGATACTCAAGCTCCTGTCCAAGCCTCAGAAACAGCCCAGGAAGCAGATATGTGATCTAAACGGGGCTGTCTGGGCAGGGTGATGCCTCCCCATCACTGGATAAAGCTTAACAGAAAGTCATGGGCCTGCAGGAGAGCTGGAATTTGATGTGAGTGGTCAGTGACAGTTCTTTCTACAACTGGCTTGCAAAATTTTGGATGCTTTTTAGAGGAGCACTTCTCCTCTTCGTCACTTTAGTCCACATCCAGGCCTAGGACTGGAAGCAGCTCATGTTTTACATCAAGCCCTATTGGAAGTAACAAGAGGTTATATTACATTTTAAATGACTACACCAATTTAAGACAAATCAAGTTAAAACTGCAGCCCACAGGCTGAAATCCTCTCCTAATCGGTGTGCACTAACTTTATACTCCTGCAGCATAAGAAGGAAAACAGAAGTGCTGTTATAGCACGAGGCCACCTCTGCATCCCAAATCACTGCTCCCCATTTATCCCTCTTGTGGCACTATTCCCTAAATTCCCATTCTGCAAGGAGAACACTGGAGAATCTGCAGCAAGACTAAGACAAAATCTGGCTGACATTCCCCTTCCCTTCTACCCCCACTCTCACTGCAAAGAGCAGAACCAGACTGAGTAATTATAAGCATCATCCTCTGGTTTTGATCTATCCACTGATGGTCTGGATTATTAATCAACATTATGACCCTCCAGCACTCTAACACATTCTCCTTCCAGTGGCAGCCCCTCTCCCAGCCCTGCAGGAAAACTGCTACAGGGCCTGAACAGTCACTGCCCTACATCCCTTCCTTGGAGAAATTAAATGTATTTCTAGAGCATTTAAAAGAAATGCCCATTGCAAAAAATCCATCACTTATCTCCGGTACAAATTCCACTCCTGCATTTGAATTAACGAGTTTCTCTGTGATTTAAAACTTATTTTTTTATTTCAACCTTGTGCCTAGGTACTGTGGTGAAAAGTACATCAAATATACCCAGACACACACGATTTGAAACGCTGGATTTTAAATTCCAGCACTGCTAACTAATGAGAACAATTTTTTCCTTCTTCTTCTTTGTAGCATCACTTCATGTACTTAGATACCATAATCATATCCTCCTAGAGCCTCTATTTTTCCAGGGTGTAGATCTTTAATTCCCTTTAATCTGTCTTCATAGCCTATTCCCTCCAATTCCTTTATCATCCTAGCTGCTGTCCTCTATATTTGCTCCAGCTTCCCTTTATCCTTTCTGCAAGAGAGTGGCCAATTGTACATCACACTCAATGTGGTTTAACTGGTTCTGCATAAAGTAGAACAGGAAAAAAAAAAAGGACTCGGATGCAACATGCATGTTTATGCCTCCCATGACTGCATTTACCTTTTTGACTAAGACATGGCACAGAGTGTCCCACCTTAATTTCTCAACCCCGATTATGCCTCAGCCATTTCCCACACAGCCGATGCTGAGCAGCTGACGTGTCATGTCAAACCCGCAGTTTGGAATTTTGATTTCCTAGCTGGGCTACTTTCTACTTATCCCTGCTAAATCTCATTTTATTCCTCTCCGAACAGTCTCCTAATTTATTCAGATTAAAACGGATTGATTCAGTATCTTAGTTTAATTAGGAAAAAAATGTGATCCAACCACTTTCTTGGGTTTTTTGGGGCTGGGGGGATGTTCTGTGGGTTTTTCAGTTTGGTTTTTTTTTTAACACTGACTTTTAGCACAGCTATCCCATCCCTCTAACTCACCCAATTCGCATGGCAGAGGGAGGTGGCAATGGCAAAGCTTTGGCCCCAATTCAGCAACCCTTTTAAGAACACACACAAGTATAAAAACACAGGATTAGACCTTGGACTTCACTGAGATGGAGGTGTAAAATTACCAACGAACATACATACTTTGTAAAAAGATCCTGTTTGCCAACCTTATTTTACTGTAATTTATATTCTGTTGTAACATTCGAATTTATAGTAAAAGAAAACACTGAGAAACAAGATCTGTACTTGTTCAACAAAATTCTATTCTGTTACATTTAGAGTTGAGGCGAGTCTTCCACTCTTATATAAACCGGTGATACGTCAACAAATATGATTAACAGGGACTATTCACGTCAGTATTTTTCACCCCTGTCCCACAGGCACAACAAAACCTGCGCAGAAGGTGACTGTCACATCACATCACACACAGCCTGGCAGCTTGCTGGGGGGGCCCTCACCCACCCCACACCCCTGCAGCAGCAGCAAAGTGCCCTTGGGGAAATGTTTATAAAAATATAATTAAGATAAATAATGATTGCAAGGGAGAACTACAGCTAGAGCACTGCATTCGCTCTGCTGCATGCTCTCCCCTTGGAAGAATGCTGTTTGAAAAAGCACTAAGATGCAGAGGACACAAGCCTGCTTCCCCAGGGAAGCGTGCTGAATCATACAGGTAGTGTAAATATCATATGCTGCTGCAGGTGCTAGGCAGTCTATTTGTTTGTGTTTACTAAAAGGCATAACAAATAGTCCCACTAAAACAGAACAACACTTGGCATTGGACTGATAGGTACCAGAGCAGCCACAAATCACATTCATGCAGCTAGATCTGAACTGCTGGGCAACGCTAGAGCTTCACCCTGCTTTTTGGGAGGGCCTCTGTGCCATGATTTGCCCCTCTCAGAGCACAGAGAAGCTCAGCATCCTGTCTGAACATCCCACACCCAGAGAAAACCTTGCAACAGCGGGAAAGAAAGCCAGAAAAAGACAAGAAATACAGAACAGACTTGCATGACATACACGGCCAGCTAACATCGTTTACAGCTTTGCAACTTCTGAGTTAATTCACAGTATAAACAACAAGGAAAATGTTTCTTCCGAGCAAGACTTCCTGTAAACTGTTCATTAGAGCGCGCGGAGCGCGGGGCTGTGCACCTGCTGATTAACCATGCGCTCCAAGAATAAACACAAACCCCAGCCAGCCAGATTGTTCTGGAATTTGCTCTGAGCTGATTTTTCTTCCCCCATGTTATAAATTGGATTCTACAATAAAACAAACAGCAGAACATAGGTTGCCGAGAGTTAAAATCTACTTTTTACACTACATTGACCACAGCACCCACAGGCACAGCTACAATGTCTTTCTATGAATGGGACAGATTGCCATATGGATGCAGACACTGAACAAGCTGTACAACTCCTGGCGACAAGTGCCTAGGGGACTGTCCTATATTAGCACCACCTGTGCTGTGGAAATTGTGCTCTGTGTATGAAATGGTATTTAAGGGCCCATCGTGATGTTATTTTTGAGTATACACAAAAAGGAAAATTACAGCTAAAAAGAATTTGCTGGCTAGCGGATCTGTTGCTCAGTTCCCGGGATCATCTCCCAAAGGAATAGCTCTCCTCTTTATTCATGCAGCCCAAAATGACAAGCTGTAACACATATTAGCAGTTTCCCTGCCTGGGCTTATACCATCCTTTTAATGACAAGAATCTACTTTATAATATACATATGTTTTCCTGATCACACTGAAGAAATTACAGGCCTCCTACCTTACCAGCTATACAGAAAAACACCCCATGGCATTTCACAAACATTGCTCCAGCAGCAAGCAATGCAATACGTGATTTTTCCTTGGGCTCCTTCCTTCAACCCTCACTGTGCAGCAGGTAGAACCACAAATCCCAATTACCAAATTTAAATGTGCATCTCGCTACATTGAAAATACAACTGTGTCTGCCTGACAAAAATAGAGCTCCAGATTAGCACAAGATGTTGAAGGAGTGAGGAGAAGAGAAAAGCAGGGAATAGAGGTTTGAGCAGTACCTAGCTGCTCTACAAAAAGAGATTTCCCCCTCTCCAAACTGCAAGAAAAAAAAAAAGATGCCAAGAAAAAGTAAAGTAAAACAAATTGAATTAAAGAAAAACAGTTGTAAAGTGAACATTACAACCTGGGAAAAATGATGTCATTTTATTGAGAAACTCATTTTTTTTCCATTAAACCACAGTGAAACGGATAAAGTTTATACAGCTTAATGGTGGAGTTTTACTTTAAATGCTGCTCAATATCTTAGCAGTACGATATAACATGATATAACAGCTGTCATACTAACTGCTCCATTTTTATTGAGCAGCACAGAAAATAGTCACACAAAAGTCACCTAAGTCCCCTACTTCTACAGCCCTTTCAAGGGTGTTTCTGTTCTCAGATTGTGCTATAGATGTTAAAAAAATAACACAGCTCTTTATCAGCTCCCTGCTCAGCTCCTCAGGACAATCAGACCTGACCAAATTCTGAGAAAGGACAACTTGCACATAGGAGGAAATAAAAAGAAACAGAAATTCACAGGGCAGTAAATGAAAACCAGGTCCCTTTTTAAGAGTACTACATAAACACCTCTAATAAAAGAAGAGGACAAATTTTCATTGGACTTTAAGTATTTAGACAGGAATGTTTTAGTAAAAGTTTAACTGCAAAGTGCATGCAATTAACAGAAAGGCATCAGCTATTTCTCTGGTATGTAAAAATAGCATTAAGCTGTATTAAATGCACGTGTAAGTATCTCAGTTGCAAGAAAAGGGAGGAGATATGCAAAGCACTCAGATATCAAACAATGATCTGTTGGCCAGATGGAGGAATAAAACAATACATATGCTAAAATTTGGAAGAGTTCTGTTAGGCGTCTGCCAAGGCTCACCCAATCTATTTTAAGTGCTTTTTGATACATTAGCTTAGTGTTTGGAGTTGTACAACTGATGGTTGTTACACAGGACCAGAGAGAAGTGAAACGCTGGCGTGCAGGAGCTCCCTGATGCTGGGGCAGCTTCCCAAGCATCAAACCCAGCACCCTGCTCCAGCCAGGGGCCACATCAAACATTCACAGCCTGGTTAACTTAGCATCTCTCCTAGGGAAAAGCAAGTAAAATAAGCTGCTTTTAGCTCAGTGCAGGAATTCCCTGGGAAGCTGATGAAGGAGCTCCTGGGCAGAGTGAGGAGCAAGTGGAATTGTACAACTGATTTAGCACCGCGGCAGACGGTGGGTGCGGGCGACGCACAGGAGGCTCCACACCCGCATCTGAAAAGCACGAACAATAAAAAGTGCCTGATAAGGCTTAAAACTGAAGATTAACAGCCCCAGGTCTGAGTCACAGCCGGTGTTTTTTCAAAGCTGATTACAGAAGAGTGACTCAGAGGGAAGCCTTCAGTAACTGGTGGCATTTCTTTGGCAGGGGAGTGAGTGCCAAGGGATCGGACACTGGGACACTTTGGGCTGTACCTGCACAGAGTACATGGAGATGGCCAGGCTGGGGCCCTGCTGTCACAGTGTCATTGTCACCAACAGCCCAAGCAGCCCCACCGCCATTCCAGGCGCAACGAGAAGGACAGCAGCCATGTGGAAAGCAGGATAGTTTATAGAAAGCCAGCTGGGCCATCCAGGCTCAAGTCTCTCACTCCAACCTGGCTCCACAGCAAGGATGGAGGCACCTGAGCTGCTCAGACCACAGGTAAGAGCACAAAGGTCATGATGGGGTACATGGAGCAGCTAAATACCTTCTGGGAGGAAAAGGTCTAGGAACACCTATTTCTTAAGGGAGAATGAATCTGAGACAACCTAATCCAACACAACCCTGCTCATGGTGAAGAATAATGAACTAAAATCAGCTGTAGGGAGCAAGTGAGGGGAGCTGACACGGCTGAGCAGATCTGATGCTGGCACCAGTGCAGAATGAATGCCAGGGACTAAGTGGAGAGGCTGGCCAAGAGAGGATGGGGCCCTGGGAGCATATGGACTGCAGGCTGAACTGTTTCATCCCAAGCATTAATAATGGACCCAAGTCTGTAATTCTTAATTGTGCTGAATCCTAATGCCCTCATCTAAAGGCCTTGGGATTTTGATGGAGGATCAGCTGGCATGGAAGATAACAACAGTAAAGCATGAGGCATTAGGCCTAAGCAGCAGATCAATGGTCTGCCATGCCATTCCTCACTTCCCTTCAGAGCCTTCTCCAGACCCTGTCCTCCTGCCATGCTGGCAAGAAAAAGCAATTTTAAAATCTCCTTGTTTATCCCATCTATTTTTCCTATGAGATGGCTGCTTGCTTATGTGGAAGGACAAGACTCGAGTGTATGTGGAAAGGGTATAAAGGCAATGAGGGGAAGAGATGGGACTGCTGGCAGATGGAGAAAGGTCTCTTGGACACAAAGCCTTTAACTGCAACTCTTCACCTTACTCCTGGTAAACAACAGATGCACTTCTTAAATTATCAGGTCTGGACCTTCATTAACTCACTTGTTTATGCACAGCCTGCACTATCCTGGCTCTGCTGCAGTCAGTGCAGGATGGTACCAGGGGATGGAACCAGCACAGCTCCACTGCAGCCCCAGACCTCCCAGCTCAAGCCCAAACTGCAGCAATCTCTGCCCACTGCAAAGCACTGATGAATTCTGCCCTGTTCTGGTTTTCCAAACCTACCCACATGGGGAATATTCCCAAGCATGCAGGTTTGAGGATGCCCACTGTTAATCAGGTTCTACAGTTAGTAGCCACTTGAAGTGACTGGCCAAATAAATTATTTCTCCCAAATAAGATTTGGTGGAACAAGATGGAAAGTGGGTACTGTCCCTGACATTTCTAGGCACAGCAGATGTACTTAACTGGCTCCTGTTATTTATTTATTTACTTGTGTAGAGAAAAACTGCTTGTTATTGAAGAAATCCAAATGCTGATAAGATGATGAGAGGTTTGCATGCTGGTTGATGGTCTCACTTTCCCTTATCCTGAATGAATACAAGTATCTATAACTAAATATTTCCCTTAGGGTACTGATGACTGAGGTATGTTTATTGCATTGAGTGAATTTATATATATAATCAGCACAATAAACATTATTAAATTGTCTGAGTAAAATCAAAGCATGAAACACACAGTCAGTGCTGAATTCTAATGATGCTGAATGCCCATGATTGCATGGGGAAAGGATCTTAACAAGCCTTGATTTGAGCTTTGGCATCCGCCTCACAAATCACACGAAATGTTCCCTCTTTAATAGTGCTGAATATTGATAAATGTCTCTGCACGGCACAACAGGGAAGTTGGTCTCTATTGGCAATCTTTACCAAAGTGTGTTTTTTCCTTCTCTACACTCAAGGGTTTACCCTGAATGATTTAATTATAATTTTCCTTGTGTAAGACAAATTAAAGAGGAGAGTAGGAGTGTCATGCCAAAGCAGATTATTTATCTCCTTAACAGATTGCTGTGCACCAAACCCCAGAGCTGCTGCTGCTGCTACTTACAGAAACTGGGCGAAATGTGGGACAAAAGCATAGATGTAATATACATTTAAAGCCCAAATGAATGAAAGCATTAACCCATTATTTATGGCTGGAATTGTTTCATTCCCAGGGAAGCCATACACACAGAGCATGCAGAAACCAAGTGCAGCACCAGTGTTCCCTGGCCCAGAAGGGAGGGTGTCTCCTGCTTTTGAATATATTTTTGCTTTTTGGATGTCCCGAGTGACTCTGGCCATCTACCTGCTGCTTGCTTTTTAGGCACAAAGGGGAAATTTTGCTGTCACTGGGCCCCAAGGACAGCAGCCCCACAGTGTCACCAGAGCTGTGTCCCTGCAGCCTGCGCAGAAGCCCAGCCTGGGCTGGCGGCACGGCGACGCGTGGGCACGCCAGGCAGCCAATGACTACTGCTCCTGCTATTTTAAACCCCTTGTTTAGAACCAGAATGTGTTTTTACCCAAGATACAGAGCAGATCTGCTGCTCGCCTGCTGATTCTAACACAGGTGCCTCCTGTCTCGCAGGTCTGGAGCAGCCTGGCAAGCTGACCTGCGGGATCAGGAACCCCCTAAACACAGCCTGAACTATCCCAGTGACATGTGCCAGAGATGACAGTGATGATAGTAACTCCCACATAACCAGCCTGCCTCCTGCAGCCCACTCCTTCTCAAAAGCCCAAGAGAAAGGGGTTGAAAACAGCTTTACAGCACACCCTAAAAGTTAATGTTACCTGTATATGATTATTTATGGCTGCTGGGCAGTCGTTATGATGTGGCTGTGCTTAACTTTTAGGACACTTACAGATTTTACTATGTGCTTTTTATTGTTGGTTAAATCTAAATAAATAGCTCTTGCTTGTATCAGATCAGAGCTAACATAAGGTTAGCACAGAACGTGCAGGAATGAGGGGAAACCCACAAGTCAAAAACCTTCCCTGGCCAGCCCAGGCTGTGACTTATGTGAGGGGAGGTGGAAGGGCTGATTCCTCCCTGGTGAGTCCTTCCCACAGCCCCATCTGACCTGAGCCTGAGCCAGACTGCCTCCAAAAGTCTCCTTAGATTTGTTGTGCTGAACCAGATGGGTACAAGAACACACACGGATTTAACACTAAGTCCAGCAAACTCATGCTCCCACCAGACCCAGGATTTTTCTAGTCTTAACTTTTGCAATCAAGTAATTATTAAACCCCTGCTTGTGCCTGTGCTCTCTTTTGCAAGCCCACTAAAATTTCACTTCTGTGAGCTTTCAACCATACATGTGATGGCAGAGCACAGCAACTCTTCCCTCCCTGCTCACTCCCCACCCCATACTCCCTGCCTGTAGATAAATATCCTTTCAGAAAGGAAACCAGTGCAAAATATCTCACCAAGAGGAGTTTCTGTGTCACATGAAATCCAGGCAGGCACCAGGGTGCCTGATGAGACTGCAACAAAACCCTTAAGTGCATCAGGAGGCATTCTCCTGCCCGTAGTCTCCTGCTCTACTTATGGATAAACATGTAATTCAATCACTGCAGCAAATGGATGGCATAAAGCCTCCATGTACCAAAGAGAGACAGGACAAAGCAAAGGCTGTAGCCTTCTTATTTGTATTCCTAAATATACCTATTTTGTATTTTGATATTTCAGAGAATTCAACAGATATGCAAGAAAAGTATAAGGCAAGCTTAATAACACAGGTATTGATTCCAGCACTGAGGATTTAGTCTTCTTAACTAAGACAATCTCAAACAATACTATGGCATGCTTATGCCTTCCTAATTAATCTGGAACTTTACTAATAAAAGCGTGTGTATCACCTTGCCTGTAGATCCCAACTGCCTCCATGCCACAACTACAGGACTCAGACACATGGATTTCTAGGTCTGCCCAATACTATACACAGAGAAAATTCTTACTTCAGAACAGATTCCTGTATTTCCACTGCACTTCAAACTGAACTGAATCTGTTTCCTGGTTTATGCCATTAGCACGCAGCACGTGCCTCTATTCAGTGAAAGAAGATCCATCTTGCTGCATGGGATTTTACTTTATATACTCCATAAGAAAAACATAGATAAAAAATTTATTGAAAAGCCATAAACCCATCCTGTTCAGTTCTACGTGCAGCAAAAAGGGAATTAATTGTTTAATAAACACCAAATTTTTTTTAGTATCCCATGTAAGTCTTCATGAAAACCACGTCCTTGGCACTTACATGCATTATAAAGATATTCACTGATGTTCCCACACAAGTCCTTGTAATGGGTATATAAAGGATGCCTTACACACACAGCACTTCTTCCAACAGTGGGTGTGCTCTCCTTTAAAATCTATCTATTTCCAGCAGCACTATTTTCTTAATATCAGAAAAATATAAGAGATATTTATATAGTTTCCCTATCAATCTACTTTCAGACCACCAGAAATACAAACTCTATGGCTTAAAAATTCCATTATCCTCTTTCTAATGAATGAAAGGAGGACGGAAAGACAAAGCCATCGGTTTCCATAAAATCCAGCTTTCACTATTGTCTGCTGTAACGTTTCTAGATGGGCAAAGGGACTCTCCTGAATGCAAAGGAGCACTGCCCTCCTCACTGCGCCCACTCCTCGAGACCCTTCCTCCTCCTACTCCTCCTCCTCCTCCGGCAGCGGCGCCGAGGCTGCAGCCGGCGCTGGCACCCACGGCCCCGGCGCCTGGGCCTGTCTATCTCCCCAGAAGCAAAAGTTAGGTTGTTAGACACGCCTCAGTGAAATCTGGGGGTGTAAAGAAACAAACCTGCAATAAAGCATCCTCTGGAATAAAGCAGAGCCCGCGCCGAGAAGCACGTCAACAGACAACCCCTGATTTAAGCCATTTCTTTTAACAATGCAAGCCGAGCAAGTATAAATTAACTCACACTTTTAAAAGCCAAACAACACCAGTTAGCTAATTTTATCAGCGGTTAGAAAAAAAGAAAAAAAGCCACTTTGTTTTAGAGAAACCTGGTGAACTCAAGCCTACCGTGTCTTGTGAAAGCAGGGAAAACAGAGTACAAAAAGGCAAATATGTTAGATGAGATAGGGCACCAAAATTCGGTAGAAAAATGGGGACTGTACTGACCAATAGATTTTCTTGCTCCCCTCCAGCCCGTAAACCCAAAGCACAACAAGAGCACCACCACCTGTGATACATAACTCAAAAAAACCCCCCAGCTTCTTCACACTTCCCAATACGCTTATCCAATGCACTTCTAATTAGCTAATTGTGCCCACATTGATCCAATTAACAAGCCATAAAGATCTGAACAAAAGGAGCACATTCTGCCTAGTGGAGACTCTATTCAACCACGCCAACACCAGGCAGAGCGAGATGTGGAGGACAAAACCGAGGCCAAGGCGCTTGGCCACCGCTCCCGAGCGTTTCGCCATCGCTCCGGGACGCTGCTCCCAGATGCTCAGGGTGGTGCAAAGCCTGCAGGCACCTACCTCTCCCGTTTAGGAGTGTGGACTGATAGCTGTCCATTAGTTGAGGCGTGTGGGTTGATGATTAAGGAGGTCTTGGAGGGCGCGGAGGAGGAGACGCAGGTGGTGGACAGGTCCAGGCTGCTGTGGTTGTTGCTGGCTGCCTCCTCCGCTGTGTGCGAGCTTGTCACTTCCTTCCAGAGCTGCTGCAGCTCTGTTGGAATCATGCCTGAAACAAACAAATTGGATAATTAAATCAATTAACAGCTAATTCGGCCGTCTTCAAACAGTAATTAAATCAAAGAGTCAGTAAACAAAGCCTAGTGTTAGTTTTGCCTGTGTGTGTTTTTACGCATGTATTTTTTTTTTTTTTAATAACTAAATGCTAATACTGCACTGCATGACTCTGTTATGCTCTGGTGTGACACCTGCAATACTCATGGAATGCAAAATCCGGGCTGTGGGGCAGAGAGATCCACACCACACCACACCTACACCAAATGTCATGTCAAATATTTTGATTTTTTGTAATTTTTACACCAAAGGCCCATTTCCAGAGTCCCTGCTTGGGCAAAAATCGCCCCCACACCTACAGCAAGGCTGAAAGCAAAGGGTATTACTGGCTTCTCTATGTTCAGCTAAGAAACTCAATTCCTTTATTTTTCCACAAATTTTTTGCCTTTTTCTTTTAGGAAAGTGACTACTTTCAAGCCTGTTATTGAAAACAAGAAAGGTCTTAGGAAAAAAAATAGTCAGCTTTATTATTATGACAACATGAACCACAACATGACTAATTTTGTGCTTAAGTTTTAAATGATGACAAATAGCTTTGTTATTAAATACAGTTTTTATTAATCACTTTTAGACGTAAATTATGAATTCATATTGTCTTCCTGAAATGCTTTTCAAATTTTAACAGTCAAATTGATTATACTATGATTATTTCATTAACACACCTATCTTTCTCATTAATTTTGGTTTCTCGAACTGCTCACTTAATTGATGGATGTGTCTACCGAAAAACTGTATAACTTTCTATACAAGTAACACTATTATTACTGTCATTTCTTAGATCGATGCTAATGAGCCATTCAAAAGTAAAATGAAAACAGAAAATAAGATTCAAGAAAAAATAATAATAAAAAATTGTGTTTTTTTAAATGCGCCAAAGTGGACAGCAGGGTTAGGGAGACAACATTAAGTAGCTGATGTAAGTGAAAACTGCAAACTCCAATGGGCCAAATGGAAGGTGAACCATGTGCTCACGCTGAGATCATGCTTTTGGATAAAGCTGATGTTTGTGACATGATCCAACAAGTCAAGTTTCTCTCACTGCAGACTATTTCAGTGCTCTTTCAGAGAAGGCCATGGGAAAAAATTAGCAGTAGAGACACATCACTCAAATATTCAGGGAAAAAATAATAATAATAATAATAATAAGCCAGTGTCCGTGTGTTTTTGAAGAGGTTTCTCATCAGTGTACTTCCAGCTCATCGTTTGGGTGACTGTTCATTGTTTCACCATGTTGTAGCTCTGGAGCTATCCTAAGGAAACCTGCCATTTTCTGAGTGTACAGCAGCAGCTCTCACAGGCATGTACCTCACCCAACCTAAGGTACTGAAATAAAAAAAATAAGGCAGTATGCATTATATTCATTTGAAACACATAATAAAAAATGCCAAGGTCTAAATTTAATTTATTTTTGTCATTTAGAATACAATGGATAGATAATCATCTCAACGTGATCAGCCAAACATCTTTACTTTGCTAAACTGTTAAAGATTTTAATTATGCTAGCTTTGGAGAGCACTGGTCTAATGAGGCGATAGACTCCAGAGAATCTAAGTGGTTAAGAACTGTGAAATGAGTCTGATAGGATTTTTTTATATTCACCGTGGATCGTTTGCATATCAAAGAGGAGTAAATTATTGCACGACAGACCAATAACCTTCCCCGCCTTTCCCAGAGTAGCATTAACAAAAACAGTTGGTCTCCGGTAACGGTTCGCTACAAAAAAATGCTGAAATCCTTAAGTATCTGCAATTAATATATATTAGAGAAGAGGCTTCAATTTATACATTAAGTGATCAGATATTCTTAGGACACATCCGTTTCTCTAAAGCCCCGTCATTTTCCTTTCATCAGCCCCAAACGCCAATTATATTTTGATGGATTTTGTCCCAAATGAGCATTTAGTTATTAGACATATTCAATTATTACTTGTCCCCTGGAATTAAACCTCTGAGCAAATTAAACAAAGAAAAAGGTCAGTACACAAGCCCGTGTCCTGTTTTGCTGTGTGGGGGCTATTATTTTCAAACACCTTGCAAAGTGACAGTGTGGGATGTATTTTTAGCTAACACGCTTGACAGGACTGTCTGCGCACTAACAATTACCTGTGAGCAGGGCTGACCCTTACACACTGTTTACTCAGTTGAAACAATAGTGAATAGACTTGTCTGTTGATGATAACATATTGATATGAGAACATATGAGCCGACACCTATTTTTATTTTCCAGAATAAGCAAATAGGGAAAGAATAACTGGCCTTTTTTCACTTTTTTTTTTTTTTAAATCTGGATTTCTGCAGGTTTTTAATTAAACAGAGGCTATCATCCACTCTCCTCTCCCTGCTCTCCACTTTCCTTTCCTCCTAGTCACTTCTGGATCTACCAAAGAAAAGAGTGAAAATGTTGCAGCCACTAAAACAGACATACACACGATATTTATGCCTCTAAAAGTCAAAGTGTTTCATCCAACTTCCCATACAAGTGTAACTCCCATTAGTACTAATAACAACTATACCACAGATGGAAGGAAAAATAAAATATACCCAGTTGTGTGGGGGAAAATGCTGGAGGTAGTAAGGATTTTAGGCTGGGTGACATTAATTTAAAGAGCTAACTGTGATGTCATACATGTCTGCACACAACCCCTTGCCAAAAATTGATTACATCACCTGATTAATAAAATAAAATTAGAAATAGCCTCTCTCCTCCTGCCCTAAATTTAGTTCCTTTAGAATAATTCTGGAGAGAATTCCTGACTAGCCTGTCGAACTGGGCAGCTGAAAGGTATGCTCATCACTCATCCAGCAAAATGGTTAAATAAAATAATAGAACAAATGGCAAAAGCAAGTCAAATAGATCCACAACCACTCGCAATAAATTATGTAATTTACCATTTAACAGTCTCATTTTAGCAGTGAGAGCTAAATTCCAAGTCAGATTCCCAGAACTGCACTGCAATTACCCGGGATTGCTGTAACTTCCTACAGACCAGGAATGGGATTCAGACCTGGAACTGCCAAATCTATGGGAGCAATCAGGCACCCGGATGTCTCAGTCCTATTATTTTCACTCACTGGTGATCTGAAGTGTGATTTGCAGTTTCATTTTGAAGATACTGAAGATCTGACTCTTGCAGCTCAGAACATTGCTGAAATGGGGTTTATTTTAAAATTGCTGCTATGTACAGATGTAAAATCTAGATTACAGAAGTGTCTAAATACTAAGCAGCAAAGATTACACAAATATAGCATTAAAGGATGTGCTATTTTGTTTAAGATAATAGGGGAGCACTAAAAACTAAAATGAAACTAAAATACAGATTTAAACAATCTATTAGTTCTGAAAACATAACGAAAATGTCACTTATGAAGTAGCATTTTCTCCCTGGAAACATTTATTACTATTCTAGATACTTAAGAATAAAAGCAAAATGTTTTTTAACTGAATTCACAGCTACATTTTCTAGAGGGATGATTTTATTTCTTCTATACACACATTTACAGTATTTGTCTCAGTCTTGCAAACTGTTCTGGAAACAAAAGGGCATGAGAGATGTAATTTTTTTTTTTAATAAGAAGTGTCCATTACCAATTACTTTAAACTATAGCCCTGGCTCTTCATTGCATTTTTCAGGACAACTAGTCCTCGTGATTATGAAAGAAAATGTAGGCACAGGTTTAAAAAATGTATGTTGTGGGGACAGTTGACAGATTACCGCTCACGGAACTCAATTTCCCAACCCCAGGTATCACCGGCTCAAAGACAAACAGAGTTGCTCAACCTCTTTGTGTCCTTGTACCTCCATACCCAGGTGACCATGTTCAAGCAAGCAGAAAGTTGATTTAAACCTCATAATGACATCAGTTTTAAGCCATCGTCTCTCTGATAAAAAGGAATAAAATATCGTGCTGGATTGCAGCGCGCCTCGAGTCCCTCTTTCCTGCCGGCTCCTGCCGCCCCCAGCGCTCGCAGCTCATTTCCCTGCCAGAACCAGCCCTCTGTGCTTATGTTTGTGCCGTGTCTGCCGTGCAAGTCAGCACCCCTCAGGTTTTAAATACGCTCCTGGGCGAGGACTAATAGTTACACTTCCCTGCTAACCATATCAATCAATGCCACGACGGCTGAATTACCTACTGGTGTCTCCGATGTGTTACCGCACAGATTACACTTCATGCATCACCACATTCATTTCTTTCACATTACACATGAGCGTGTCTTGTCACTGCCCAATTGCCCTCCTTTGGACAGCTTAACTGATGGACTATACAATGAACCTCACTGAGCCAACTTAATGGTATAGGAGCTGTGGGAAAAATTAGCAAGGTTGAAGCCTGAGTCCGGTGGGTGTGTGGGAACAGCCCGGGATGCTTCCAACAATAAATCTGAGGCATAATTAATGCACGTTACAACATCTTGCGAGCAGAAATGGCATTTCATCTACATGCCCTTTTTTCCTGGACTCATTTCACACCTTCTCCCCATCACTTTGCATTGATGGTGACTGACCAGGTACGCCCCAAGCCTGATCCTGAAGCTCCCAGCTGGGCACCACCTTCCCATGGATCAGCCTCCAACTCCTGCACAGTGCTGCTCTACACCAGGCATCCAGTTTTGGGATACTGGGAAGTTGAACTGAGATGTGGGGAGTCAGGGGCCAGGCCCCCAAAAGCTCAGCCTCTCAACACAGGGCTCAAATACCTTCCTGGGTCTGGTAAAAATAAGCCTAAATAAAGCACGTCAGCCACACAGCAAAGCAGACTCCACTTCCCAGTTTGGCCTCTGTTTATCCATATAAGTTAATATTCACCAGCCACCTCACTCTCCTTTTTTACAGCTATGTACACAGAAAAAAAGGAGGGTGAAGAACAGAAGCAATTTTGTCTTTTCGCCTCCATTTAAGTGAACAGAGCTGAATGTAAATTCATTGTATGATTTAGAAACTAAGAACAACCCTAAGGCTGCTTTCAAGATCCCAAATCATTCAAGCTGGACTGACTCAAGCTATAAAGGTGAATGTTCAAATTTATTATGGGGCAAGGGAAGGAGAAGGCAGGATTATTCAGAAATACCAGCATCATGATTGATGCCATGGCATGCCTGAACTATGCCAACTACAAACAGTCTGCTTTAACCACAGCAGCCAGAGCTCAGGGAAGTCTGTTGAACTGTCCCACGGCTTACAGACAAACCCAGTTTAAAAAGTAAAATAATAAATTTAAACCAAAAAAGAAAAGAGAGAATGAAACCCCTAGGTTATAATCACTGTGAAAAGTATTGTGGATTTAACTAGTGCTTTCAGTGTATCAATGTATTAAAAAAATAAAATAAATTGGGATTTCAGCAAAGCAGTAACTTCTTGCAGAGTGCAGGACTGAATAAAGATGTAGGAGGATCTAATTGTCAATAACACCATTAGAATTAAATGGAGTTAATCCCAATTTGCCTCAGTGTGGAGGAAGGAACAGAAGCACCGAGGCAGTGACACGAAGGCTGTGGAGAGCAGCCCTGTCCCCTGTCCCTGGCAGCCACAGCCAAGGGCACTCAGAGCTCCCCAGCCTGCAGGTCAGAGCTGCTCCGTGCCAGCTCACGGCCAGGCTGGGACCAGGAAGGCCCAATCAACACATCTGGGAAAGGAAAAGCTGCTCTCACACACACCCTTAGCCATGCAGCCAGCACCAGGAATCAATAAAGACTCCTCCTGTGAAGGATTCCGAGCCCAGATGAGCACGACCAGCAGCTCTCAGTCTGCCAGACTGGCTACAGCTGTGCAAACTGCACATGAACTCCAAGCCCTCTGCACCCCGCCAGTCAGAGCAGCCCAGGATTGCAGCACCGCCCTTCCCAGAAAACACCTTCACAATGCCCGCCCTGCCCAGCAGAACCTTTCTGTGCTTATTATCCTATGAGCCTGTGAGCTCTTTTCCTCCCCCCATGAGACAATTCTGTGTGAGTGTGCGCCCCTGCCCTGGCTCTGCCACCCAAGCCCCTCACCTACCTTGTGCAAGGGGTTGCAAAGGCAGAGTAGGCTGCCCGGGCTGGATGGTCAGCAGCCCCTGACGCTGCAGAGACAGGAGGTGCTGCTGCTGCAACTGCTGCATCTGTAAGAGCTGCTGCTGGAAGGCCAACTGCTGCGTGGCCACTTGCTGCTGCTGGGGCTGGAAAAAACAACAACAAAAAAATTAAAATGCACACTTGTTAATACAATAGCAAAGCAGAGGATTCACAGCGCTCCTCAACTTGCTTCAATTTCTGATGGCAGTCGCTCGGTATCAAGGCCAAGCCAGTGAGCCCACCACCCCTGGCAAGGAGCCCAAGGTATGGTTAGATGCTGGAGCTAACACAGGGCTGCAGATTCCCATCTCCAGTGGTTAACTTTCACCAAACCTAAATCCCTGCTGCCATCCCATGTATATAGCATTTCTTGGTCCATGTGTTCATGTTTTACCCCAGACATGGCTGCATTCCAGTGGTGGGTAAAGCAAAAGCTGATGAAAATCCTGGGTAATTCTTCGAGGCAAAGAACATGAGAATCACACCCCATGATCACATCACACTTAGATGTAACAAGAAACCCTGCACTGTGCTCTGTTTGCTCATTCAAGGGCTGTCTCAACTATTAAGGCAATTCGACTAGCTTAATTTATGGTATTTTATACTCACTCTCTTCTTCATCCATCAAGCCTCACAATACTTTCTGTTACACTGGAATTATTCTGTGCTGTATTTAAGGCTGCTACTTCTGCACTTTGAAATTTTTAATTATTCTCACTAGAAAGAAGATGGAGTTGCTTTACTCCACAGGGATGTGAACCTTGAACCTTCGAGGTGTAAAAGAACATGTTGCTTTTCTCACTACTGTACCCGGAGAAGCTTTTAACTACTCTGTTTATCACTTCTGACATAAATAAATGAGAAAAAATCAGACCTTTGAAGAAGAAAAACTTCATCTAATATTGTTAATTAGCCATGACAAACGATGAAATAACATTGTAAATCTTTCATAGAAACAGCCACTAGATTTTAATTACACACATTCATAATTTAGCAAACAACATCTTACTTGAATGTGAGTGTTTAATATGTACAGTACTCGAGGCTTCAGAGTCCTTAATTTTGTTCAGTTAAGGAAGCCTCTAGGTTTTGCTTCCATGCTCATCTTGTGTTTTATTTGCTTTGTTCTTTAAAATCCATGAAAGGCTTTGCATTTTGATAAATATCTTTTTATTTATTGTACAATGACAGGAGGAAAACTTTTGTTGTGTAAAACATCAATACATCATGCCAGTGTTTAGCAGTTCCTTGTGCTAGCCAAAAAAAATTAATGTAGATTTCCTTAGTAATTATCTGAGTGATAGAAAGATAATACAGTGCAGTAGTACAATAAATAGAAGGAAATTATCTAATATCCCTAATCTGCTAGGAATCATATCAAGGTGGAGGTCTTATACACATTATGGCTAACAATTATGGAAAGAAAATTAACTCTTACCAAACCGCACACTTTCACAAACAAACCCCAGCCAGATCCCAAGCTTTCTGTCACCTTTCCTTGACACCAAGCCAGAGGATCGCTGGCCCCATTCCCTACTGGTGTTACACAGGGAGAAAGTCCCACCAGAGCTGCTGGAGCACGACTGACAGACACCAACTGTGGGTTTGACCTCCACCTTCTCGTGCCAGCATGCCCCATCAATCCTAATACGGCAACTGACTGAATACCCACAACTCTGAGAGCCAGCCATTCTATTAGTCTTATTTATAAACTCAATTTATCTTACTTCCAAAGAAAACCTTGGACTTCAGGAACACATCTAAACAAATAGGTGTTTGGATATTCTGAAACTCGGAGAGTTTACATTTCTTTGCAACAGCTTGCTCTGACACATCCATTTGTTGCAACTATTTGCAACAGCACCATATGCATGCAGGCCCCAGCAACAGTTGTATTGAGCTAAAGTAATATTTCCCTCCATAAATATTAATTTTAAAATATATACACTTAATGAATTTATATTAACATATTTATATTATTAGTACCAGTAGTAAGCTGTGTTTTACCTATTTGCCATAAGAGTGCAAAGTTAGCACATAGGGTTTTTTTAAAAAACCCTTTATATCAATTGAATGACGCCCTTTTGGATGTCTTCTCAGCTATCCTAAGAAAAGCTCTTGAACACACTCTACTTTGAAAAGCCAGGATATAAAAGTATACAAGGCCCATTGTCCAAGAAAGAATTTAAAAGCAAGACATGTTGCCAAACTGCGCTCCCCACCCAGTTACCAAACACAGGATACAAGGCAGTTTGTTTACTTCTCACAATTGAATGCATACAAAAAAGGTCTCGGTGCAGTCCTGTTGTCAGGTCAGTAGTCAGTGTTAAAATGCTGAAATATCCTGATAAAACTTGCATTTTTGATCCCCTCCCTAAAGCTTCTGTCAAAGGTCTGTTTTTCTTTCTTAGGCTACTCCCTACTGCCTAACATAAACTGTCACAGCGCCGGAGGACAAACGGCCCCGCTCGGGAAACCGCACGCTCCGTCCAGCGCCGCGGCTGCGCCAGACCCTGAGCACCCCCAGCTCTGGGGAGCCCCGAATTGTCCAGGGGAGAGCAGGAACAGGGCTGAGATCCCCCCCAGCACCTCTGCCCCTCGCTATCGGGCACTGCTCAGCCTCTGCTACCCGCACAGCCCTCGAGTGAAACCCCAGGAACCTCGCTGGGGTCTGTCTGCTGCTCTGCTCGGGGCTCGGGTCCCGTTCAGCTGCGGGGCTGGGGAGGTTTGTTGTGTTTTCCTTTTTTTCACCAGAGCACAATAGGACAAGGCACTCACAAAATGACTTGGGGGATGCTGTACATGAATGCGCTTGTTCCATCTGTCAAGGTACAAGCTCAGCCCTCGTTAGCACGGCAGCCGCCGGCCCCCACCACAGCACTGCCTGTCAGTTTTCAGTGCCAGAGGGAGGGGGAAGAAATAAAATAATACAAGACCACCTTTACCATGCTAATTTAGCAAGAATAACCTCCTTAAGCTGGGCTGAACAAACCTGTGGGGTGAAATGCATTGTTGAAATGGATCTCCACTAAAACCATCAGCAAAAATACTCCCCCCCAAACCCCTAGAATAAGCTGGAGAGAGTTAGGTCCTTGTTCTCTTTCCAGCTATCGTGTTAAAATGCTCTTCTTGAAACAGGAAGGAGTCCTTTCTTATTGTTGCTTTCGCTAGTGTAATATCAGAAGTGTGACCACAGTAAATCAGTGTGTTAGATATTGAAATGCCATCACATTGTCTAACTTCCCTTCTTGTCTTTTTTAACACAAAGTATTTTTTTTCTTTAAGCTCCAAGCCCTCATCTTTGTGTCTGAGATGCTCTCCTGTCTGACAACAGCAATTTAGAAGAGTTAACTTTTATCGTTCATTCTGCTGTGTAACTTTCCCCTTCAAATTTCTTTATCTGCCCTCTGAGCTCATCTGAACTTTCATGTTCTCCCAGCATGTAGGCTTGCATTCAAAACTATGTCTAATAGACCAAATAAGAGGTTAATAAGAAGTGGCAACAGAAAGAAAAAATACAATCCCTGGTAACTGATAAGAATGACAGTGGCAGCCCTTTATTGTTTGTCTTCAAATATAGAGTTAAAGATCTTTAAAAAACTAAATTTTGACGCCTTTGAAAAGAAAGAAGCACAAAATAACAACAGGGGGTTATTGCCTGCCAGCCACAGGGGAGAAGCTCCATAATTCTTATTCTCCCTTTTGAAGGCTGTTAGAAATCTGATTCAAAAAAGCAACAGCAGAAGGAGAAAGCCTCTTGAGGCTATCGCCATTTCCTGTGATCATGCATAATGCGTTTCAAAAGTGGGTTTTTACCAATTCTGTTGATCAATTGCACCTCCTTCATATTCCCTCTTTTTTCTGCTGTGTTTACATCTGATGTGACTCAATGACAAGCGCTGTCTGAGACTGTGAAACAGACCTGTCATGTTGATTTATGGGCGCATCAAACCACGACTTGTCCAAACTGAAGCTCGCAGTTCATTAATTAGAGAGTTGTGACTTTGAAGTCAGCTTTCAGACTGTGGTTTTTAACATTTGGCTTAATTTATATGCTCTTGAATGTGGATCTCTAAGGAAAAAACTGAAATTCCCTTCTTGTCTTTGAACTTCTTTTGACCGCACAATAATCATTTCTTTGTCCAGAGTGATGCCTGCATCCCAGAGTCATTAACGCGCATTGAACTGCCACTGATGAGTAAGCCCTACTGAATTAGAAAAACAGCCAGCAAAACAAAGCTGAGAGCATTCTGCACAGTGATATCTCACAATTACATGCCTTCCCTCCCTGTGCCATTTCCATTTTAATTACTGTTAGTCCTTTAGATTTACATTTTAGACACTTTTTAATCTGTTCCCTTTTTATTATAGTGGCGCCCGTAAGCGCGCTATGGTTAAGGTTGTGTCAGCGTTTCCATTATAAACCCCCCTGTTTTCAGGGGTTTATAACTCAGCTGGAAAAATTCACTCTGGGTTGAAACTTGGCACAGGTGGCACGATTTGCCGAAATTTCAAGGGGAATGGGGAGCAGAAATCGGTGCATGCTTTGAGCAACACCCCTTGTCAGGTGACACGAGCGTAGCCGCTGTCACCGGACATCACCCAGTGTCTCGCGCCAAGAGGCAGCTTTCTAGGATCTACCTAAGCCAGCACTGATGTCAGATTAAACAGGAAAGTCTCAGACTCCTCCACACTTATCAGGTGGGGTCAGCACCTTAAAGTAAATGTAATTGCAGGAAAAGTAAATCTAAGCACACCAAAACCAATGAAGCTTTGGATGTGACAGGTTATGTTGGAAGGGAAGGACAGGCAGAAACTACCCTGGCCTGTCCTCTCCAGTTATGGACCATCAGAGCAAGGTCTCCTGCCACCTCTTCTCTGTGTACCACTGATGCTGCTCCAGTGTGAGGAATGTGCAACCAGAACCTCCCTGGTTGGAAAGTGCAAGCCCAAACTCAACACCTCTCGGCATTCTGCCTTGTTTAGAGAGGACAGCAGCGATCTGGGCCTGCTGCCTTGCCCCCTCCCCTCTCCACCATAACTAACTCCCCAAAGCACTCTCCCAAAATACAAGTCTAGATGCCTGCTCCAGGACTCATACCAAACAGCAAGGCCTGGTCCTCTGCTATAAAATATGTGGCAGCGAGCAAATGGAAAGCACAGGAAAACACAGGCGAAAACAGGACAATAACTCTAAATCTGAAAGCTGAGGCCCGATAGAGTCAGTTCAGTTGTGCAATCATTTATAAGATGAATGACAGTTTAATAGCCACTAGACAGTCCCCAGGGATCTGTGGTTTGAAAGTAAAATGGGTATTGTCTGTACCTCTTTAGGCTGTTTTCCAGCATGTTGTTGCTGTAAAAGTTGAAGCTGCAACTGTTCCTGTTGTTTCTTATAAAACTCTTGAAGCTGCTGCTACAAAGAAAAGGAAAGATGGTAAGTAACAAAGTGGAGAGCCAATTCAGTGTCCCTTTTGGTGTAACACACAAACTGTGATTTGAAAAATAGCATCCTTTTATCTGTAATGGTCTGACCTTTAGTTTGAAACTCAACAATAAATTCAGTGCACACTGACTATTCTTGGCATTATCGTTTGAAAAGTAATCTCCAAAATGAACTGATGAAAAACATACCATTTTCTACACAAACTAATTAAAATAAGGCAAGGAATGACCTTTGATTGTAACAACAAAGCCAAAATGCCCTTGCTGAGAGAGCCTGGCGGATCTCTGTTGTGAAACACACATGCTTTCTAAATGATAGGGTTTGACTGTATTAAGTGTTGTTCAATACATGCATAGACATCCTGGGAAATGCTCTCCTCCTCCCGTTGCCCAGATGTGCTCCATGCACAGGCAGCGCTCCGGCTGCGGGCAGGACGAGCCTGGGAGCCAGGAGGAGCAGGCAGGGTTGGGCTGGGGGGATGCTGACACCCACCCACCCGGGCTCCCTGAGACCCCGCTGTGCCAAACCCTGTAATAACAGAGCCTCGGGGCTTGTTGGTGGCCAGCTTCCAGCTGAGAAAGGACCACGGGCTGCAAGAAGCTCTGACACACAGCCCAGCATATGTCCGCTGAAATCAAACAGGCTTGCAAACCTCTCCACTTCTGTTTCCACAGCCCTTTACGGTTCCAGATGGAAATAACGAGGTCTAAATTGGGAAGTATGGCCCTTCTACCTTGTTTATTCCAATTATTCAGGGCACACCAAGCCTTCTGAGGGATGCAGGCAAAAGCAACAGGGACATCTGCCGAAGTCCTGACACTTAAATATGCATCTGTATTATTTAGCTGATCCTGGAAACACTCCTAGCACTGCTCTCTGGATTTGTTTCCAGTAGCTATTTCTAGAATTAAAAACAAAAGAGCAGTCAGTGCAGCTCACAGCATGGCTGCTCCAAGGTTCAGACTTGAGATGTGGGCAGCTTCTTTCCCCAAGGGTGCTCCAGGAGGTGAAGCCTCCAGCATCCATAGGGGCCACCTGAGCAGCTGTCAAGGAAACAATTACCTGTTGAAGCATGAGTGCCTGCTGCTGTTGGAGCAGGACTTGGAGTTGCTGGGGAGTTAGCACTTGTTGCTGGAGGATCTGCTGCATTTGCTGGGGAGTGATCACTTGAGGTGTCATCATAGCCACCGACACTGGAACCTGAAGGCCAAGAGGAGACAGAGAGGGTCAGAGCACATCCCCACAGCTCCTCCATCATCCCCATGCCAGGGGAGCCCATTTCTGGCATCAAGGGGGCTGAAGGTGAGAGTCCTCACAGCCCACCCTGGCTGGCACACAGGTACTGACCACACCTTCCTAAATTCCCCTTTTGCAAAACACTATCGGATGGAAATTCCTTAAAGTAAGTAATACGATAAAGATTTATTTATTTGTACAAGGAATCATCAGCTGGGTCCTTCCCCTCCCAGAAAGCCCTTCTGTAGAAAAATCCAACAGCCAAATGTCCCGCGCTGATGGGATCTAGACCCTATTACGACCGGTTTTTCAGAAAATTGAAGGAAGGCTCAGTGATGTGAATAACAGCACTAGACTCCTATGCAATTTTTACAGAAAGGCCCTACCACGATGTCTTTACCATTCCATATTCACCCAGCATACAGATGTCTTCAATTCTTTCATATTATGTGAGATACCATTAAAAGCCGCTTTCCATGACATTTCAGTGACAAACAGCTACAGTGATGAACTTGATAGCATTTCATATTTGCAACTGTTAACACGTTTCTGCACGGGCATCTTTGCAAGGAACCTGTACACTGTATCTGAAAGGATGATGTCTTGTTCAGATAAAACACTGACATTAAAATGACAGGCTGTCTTGGCCAAGGTTACACAAATTGTATTCAAGCGGATACCTAATGACAATGCTATGAATTCTGCAAGCTTTCTAGAATGTAATTTAGCTATTCAAAATAATCACTGCACTTGTGTTTAATTTGCAGACTACATGAGAACCATTTTGTCAGTCCCAGTAATGCAAGAAGACTATTTCCCTAGAAACCCACCCCTCTACCCTCCATTCCAAAAAAGGAAAAGAAAAAGAAGGGAAAAAACAATAGAGGAAAAGACAAAACCCGTATGAGTTTTAACAGTAATATTAGAGCACCTTACTTTTCGATAGTTTTAAATCAAACACATGACAGCACAAAACTAAAAGCAGTAAAGGATATACTTTGCTAAAAAGGATCTCCTGTCATCTCATGTATTACAATAAAAGCTAATAATATGTTTAGCACTTTTTCTGTGCACCACTTTAAAAAAAAATCAGCAGACAATAGCTGATCAGAAGATAAAGGAGTTTAAAAAAAAAACCTCCAGTGTAGTAGTAAGCAAGAGAGAAATGCAGTATTAATTTTATGTAACATAATGTCTTAATATGCAGTTTATCTTGACTTTTTCACATGATTTGTCCTGTCATTTGCATAGCAAGCTCTCATTCCTAATTTCACAGTCATTATGCACTGATGTCCTGATTTCTCAGCATCACTAATCTTGATGAACTAAAAATGGTTCCTGAAGGTCAGACGCATGTACAGTGCACATCTCCCCGTGTTGTTGTGTACACGTCGCGTGCCAGGGCCAGACACTGCCTCCAAAATGTTTACCTGAGCAGAGCCCAGCACCATCCCATGACATCCCATTAATGCCAACATGGTGAGGTCCTCTGAGCACTTCCCGTGGCACAGCACATTCCCACATCACTGATGGGGTGGGCAAAAGGAGATTTAATTACAGGACAAACACCAGAACCACCAAAACCAGTGGCCATTCTCTCATGGTGCCATGTCCCTGTACCTATGGGAAAGCCACCACCCTGCCACGCAGGACCAGCTCTGAGGACACTGAGTCATCAGGATGGGTAATCCCATTAATTCAGAATATCTTAATCCACAGTCTTTTACAAACTTTTCTGGGAGTAGAAAAATTATTTAATTAAATCCTGCCGTCACTATCTTCGCCCCAAAGCGTGACTCACCTTCATTATTCTCATCCCCAGAGAAGTTTACTTTACCCTGGGGTTTGTACTACCTCTTATTGAAGCTGGACCAAGCAAACAGAAGAGGAAGCATGCTTAAGTATGTTTTCTGTGCCCTTCTTGGAAGACAGACAAGACAAATACTCTTCAGTCAGATTTATGACGACAAGCAGGGATGCAGACAGGAATAGGGTGGGGTGCTGTAAACCCTACACATCGGTGATTAATCCAAAGGGCTGCATTCTGCCGTCAGCTGGGCAGGGACAACTCCCATTCACTTCCATGGCCTCTCTGCACGTTTATCTTGGGACAGATCTGGCGATTAGGTCCTATCTTTGAAAACTGGCCACGTACCTTCCAGTAACAAATCTCTTAGCTGCACACTCCTCGCTAGAACAGAAGCACTTAAGCAGAAAGAAAAAAATAATGCATGTATGTACTGCACACAGTGACAGAGTACAAGTACACAGAGTACGAGCTTGTGTCGGTCTGTTTGACTTCATTTTACCATCTGAAACCACATTTTCACACCACACCTGCGCTTCTAAAGAAGGTGCTGCCTTCCATTTATAAACACAGCTAACAGCCACATTTAGCCATGGCCTGTACTTTAGTTTATCACAAAAGCAACTTACGGAAACCTTGCACAAACAAACCTAAATGAACCAGAAACTATTGTGTTAAAAATTACAACACACATCCCGGACGAGTGTGGGCACACACATACGGTCTGAGGGACTTTAAATAGTTAAGAATGATGGCCTATATATCCACTCTCTTAACTCCCAACGTCCAACTTTTCCATGTAGCTAGTCCCCGGTAATACTAGGAATCAAAGGGCATGCAGCACCAGCAATAGGCTATTATAGCCCACACTTTATTACCCATTACTACCGAGGTCATTAGCGGTAAGAGTGATTGTACCGGTCTTAACCTATTGATCATTGTAACTACTATCATTTAATCCCGTGTTGAATGTCTGGAAAGCTGCTAAAGGCACACAAGAGAGAGTGCTTTAGTGATGAGAAATATAGCCAAAGCTTGGAAATTACACTTTGATTCATAAAATCTAGCCAGTGGTTTAAATCAATAGTATTTAAAACAGTCATGTAAGTTCTTAACTACAGCTCTCTAATATTTATGGGTCCCTTTTTGAGTGTACTCAGTCAAAACTAAACTTTATTTTAGATACTGTGCAATATACTTTACATTATGTTAGATAAAAAATATTTATTTCTGATATTTTGTCTGATAGTAAGTGAAACTTAAACCAAGAGCTATAAATTCATTTTAGATTTCTATCTCTTAGATGTCAACTTAAATGTGTTGCCAAAAAAAATTACAAACCAACTTTAAAAATGACTTAACTGTTTAAGTACATGAAAATGAGCATGTTTTATGAGTTAACAATGAATCACAGAAGGCAGTCTATGAAGAACTAAAATAATTCTGTCTTACTGCCTTCAGGGAGTTGAAGTTCAAATTAAACTACTGGCAGATATATTTAAAGAATGCTAGGTTAGCATGCAGAGAAGAAATCAATCTTTTATTTTTTCTTTCAAGTTGTTTATTTCTATTTTGCACTTGAAACATGATTGTTGTTATTGATATGATTAATGAACTACTTTTGGTATTGTTGACTGATAACAATAGGGTGTGGTAGATACCCAGCTGCATGTAAACCTGGCAGCAAAGGTAAAAATACAGCTGCAATTTGGCTTTGGGAGCTGTGCTAGTATGGACCTGCTGACATGCTAATACCATCAACGGCAAAAAATGTCTTTAATACTCACAATTGTCTTCGCTCACTGTTTCTGTTTCTCCCAGGGTTCTGCCTCCGGTCCTCTGCATCCCCCAAAGCCCTCCTGGCCCCACAATCCCCTCTGAGACCCTCCCATTTCAAGCCCTAAAAATGCCCTATTTTGACAAGACCGACCAAGGGAAACTTCCACAAACTTGGGCCAAGCTCCTCTTTAACTTCCCCACGAAATTACAGCAGGGATGCATTTGTCACTCCTCCACACAACCCAGACAAGGGTCACGGGGATGAAAATGATTTAGTCCTATTTCATCATCTCCATTCCTTCATTTTTGGTGATATTAATATAATTAAATACTAGCTAAATAATTTCAAGTAGTTTAATCTTGTATGAAGGAAAAAAAAAAAAAAAGGAAAAAAGAAGAATGCCATTTTCACACCCCGTGCCTCCAATGCTGGATACGGCTGTAGTCCTGTTAACTGTCAGCAGGCATGCATGGAAGATGGGGAGGATTTCCTTAATTCATAAAGAATAACTCTGCCAGAAAATCCTTTTCTCCTGCAATCTATGTTCGAACTTGATTTCAGTCAGCCCTCATCCCAGGCACCTTGGATTTCCAAACAGCAATTCTTCGGTTAAAGATTTTGTGATAAAAGTTAAACGGAGCAAAACAGCTGAACACAGAAAAGAACAAGTCGCTGAGGAACAGTTAAAAATACTGAACGACAGTAAAAATAGCTACGGCCAGACAAAACCAAACAATGAACTTGAGCTGCCCTATTAGCAAGACATTAAATGCAATATATTTAAAATATTAAAAAAAATTCAGGCGGAACAATGCAAAACAGGAGAAGATAAAGCACTGACACCCTGGCAAGCAGAGAGGCACGATGCCACAAGCCAGAGCAGAGCCCAGCAAAGTAAGAAGTGCTGAGGGCAGGCAGGACCTGCTTCCATCCTGAGACTAAAACATTTCCGACACAGTATTTCATGCTGCAAAACCCCACACAAAACGCCACTGTCGGAATTATTCACGCAGGAACTGCAGTGCTGGTTCATTATGCGAAATGGAATCTCACTTTTAGACTTAGTTCTTTTGCCATAATACAGCACAGCACATTAAGACAGGTAATGTTTATTATATTAATGTAAAATCAGCTAAGTAGTCTGTCATTAGCATAACTGTGCTCTCTGTAACAATACAACTCCCTTTTGTAAGAGGGAATAAAACCTCCTTAAAATTAAATTAGCATTTTATTATTATAATTTTGTTTATTGTATTTTATCAGGAGTGAAGATCTCTTTCTGACCCACAGAAAGCAAAACGATGGGCTATGCTGACATTCCCTGGCATGTCAGGATGTCTGCCGTCTTCTGCATTCTCTTCTAGCTGAGGAAAAATGGGAATATTTTGGTATTTGTTTACAGAATGAAACATATGATCTTATCTTCCACTTCTCATGCATACCAGGTTTCTCACTAAGTGCCAGGATAATTGTTTCTGCTATAATAAATACCCATTTAATTTGCATAAAAATATAAAGTTTACATAAATTAAATCCTTTCTACATCTAACATTTGTCAAATAGAGACTAAACCAGAAGATACACACACACATCCAAATACCCCTTTAAAAAGATGAGTGAGATTTTAAGCTTGAGATAACCATCATAATTTTTCACATTTTAAAAAGTTACCATTTTTGTTTCCATCTCTAGCATGAAAGGAAAAATTATATAACCTGCTGTACATGGTTTGAAATAGTGGTGAATTTATAATGATTCACTTTAAAACTAAAAAAAGAAAAAAAGGAAAAAAACCTGCATTTTTTTCCAGAGTTTAGGAAGGGAAATGTTAGATCAAAATATTCTGCCAAAAAAGCCTCAAATAAAGCAAAAGCAATCCTGCTTAGAAACATCCAAAATACCCCTAAAGCCCTTGAAAACCCCTTGAAACCCTCTCTCCCAAATACCCTTAATATACTGAGAATGATCATGGTGTCAGACTCCTTACATTTGTGTATTAATTCATACATACATTATGGAGAGCTTAATTAAATAATAAAAGACCACGATTGAAGCAGCAACATTTAATATGCCCAGAATTTCATGTGAGTGAAAGAGAAGTGTTATACAGAGGGGATTTTCCTTTATTCTTTTTTTTTTTCTTAGGGCAGATTTTAAAGAACTGCAACTCCCAACAGATTTCTAGGAAGGATGAGCCCCCTCTACATCCCTGGCTATTTTTTCCTGCAAGAATCAAATCCATAGCTGCCTGCTCTTCAAACCCCGGGCATTTGAGATGACGTACACTGTCGTGGCCAGTTGAAAAAAAAATTAGTGATTCTTGAAAAAAAAAAAAAAAAAATCCACCTAGTTAAATCATGCTGTTTATTTCCCACACAAACCAGAGCTCTGCTTAAACACTCGGGTTGGCTTTGCCACTCTGATTCCAAGCGATGCCTTGATAACAGTTGTAAACTTTATTTGCTTAAAAATGTGCAGGTTTTCACACCTATGGCAGACACCTACAGCTGAACATCACAGCTAAGCACAACGGTGCAAATTAGATTCTAATGAGAAAACATCAGTTGCTTCTTTGACAATTTTGCCATTCACTGATTTACTTCTAATGAAGATGCACTCCAACCAGCCAGCTCGCCGTGTTAAAGGTCAAAGCACGTTCAAAAAAATGCCTCACAAAATCAAGGCAAATGGGCAACCCGCAAAGAAACCTTCTCATAAAGTGGCGTGGCAATTAGAGTAATTGTGCAAAAAGCCGTCTTCGGTAAAAAGTAAAAGAAATTAAGCTGCCACTACTGTAACAGGTTAGATGAAAATCAAAATTTAATGTATTCTCCCTTGTGTCATCTTGTTTTGTCAAGACATCAAATAGAATTGGAAAGTACAAAATAACAAGCCCTTGAGAAATCACAGAAGCCGACCTTTTTGATGTTGTTGGTTTACCTTGTTCTCAGTTATTTGAACAATGATGTTTCAGATTTAAGGGCAAGATAAAGCTTAAAAATTAAAACCCGTTGTCAGTTTGGGGAGGAGGGGTTGTTGTCCCTCCCAAATAACAGAGCATCTTACCTAATCAATGAAGGCAAATCCGTCCGAAACTAGTGCACAGAACAATTAACAATTCCACTTATTTGTTCAATATTCAGTCTGGGTTCTATAACATTCATTCAACTTCAATACAGACTACAGATCCTCCTGCTAGCGCAGGAAACCGCACTGGAAAGGTTAAAAAGAAGAAAAAAATAAAATAGAAGAAAAAAAGGCTGGGGCAGAGATATTTGCCAGTGCTGCTTCTCTCCCAATCTCTACACAGCCACTTCAATCTGCAGATGAGTACATGGTGGATTTTTTTTCCCCTTTCCTTTTAACTGGAAAGCGAAGCTGAACAAGTAAGCACCTTATAAAAACAAAACAGGACAGAACATTTTAACTGAACTACAGCAAAGTAGTTTCCAGTAATGCAGTTCTGCTTTCAATAAAACAAACAAACTGCTTAAAACCAGCCAAGCCTTTCACCAAACAATAACAAATTTAGCTTATGGTGTCAGGACTTTCCCACAATCTAGTTCTGCAGGTGTTGATAAAACTACCCCAGCTACCACTTTTCCCTAGCAAAGAGGGGAGAAAAACACCAGTAAGTTACCCTGCTACTGAGAAACCTTTACAGAAAGTAAATCCAAGTGCTGTGTCCTCCCAGCTCACGTTTGTCTACAGCAGCACTGAAAAGACTAAGAAATACGGCACAGAAAAGCACAGGAGCTTTTGAAACTCCCTAAACTTCTGAATGTAAAAATCCTTCTCCCCTTACCTTTCTCCAGCTGCCGGAGCATGTAATCACAGACACAGAAACCAAGGCATTTTGCACCGAAATAATAATTTCAGGATTTTAAGAACAGCTTCATTCTCAAGCATCAAGGGTGCTTGAGCACTCTCAGGTTAAAACGGTGCATAAGAAATCGCTCTGACTGCCCTACCTCACTTTCAATGCCTAAAAATCCATTTCATCCTTCTCCACACAACTGTTGCAACCCTTTTCTTCCTTGCACACAACTAAAACCAACTGCACTCGTGCAGACATCAGAGCCCACTGTCCATCAGTGCAACCATCCATCTGTGACCCCTCTACCGTGGGCTCTGATCGCTGTTCACACCCCAGCACCAATTTCAGCGTGGGGTTAAGAGCTACACTCCTAAATCGTGTGCAGGGCTCACTCAGCCCCAGAAGAACGTGAGGCACCCACACCTTCCTCTGAGCACTGAGGTCCCTGCAAAAACAGCGCAGGGATTTTATTTCTTCCCTGTCAATCCCATTGTATTTATGACTTCTCTTTAGTTCAGCTGAGTGACTGGTCAGAGCATGTCTCTGAGTTTTTTTTTTTTCTTTTAAAGCAAAAATAACAGTGCTTAGAAAAGGGAGGGCACAATGGCACAGCAAAGTGAATGTTAAACAAGACTCAGAAAAAAAAACAAACCAACTGTAGCAAACAAAAAAAATTTCAAAGCAGCCCTTCCTATCATAAGCTTTCTGATGATTTATGGTTTACCAACTCAGCAAGGTTACGCAACACTGCATGCCTTTAGATGCATTATTTGAGTCAGTTGAGATTTAATTAAGATCACAGCCTCCAAAATCCCTGTCAAATGAAAATTCACAGAAGACAATACACTATATATCCTCATGCAGATAGTCTCCATTCCATGCTCTGGAATAACATAAGTTAATCCTCGTTTCTATGGTGGCAGACAAAAGTTCACTAATTTTGTTTTCTTTTGACACTTGTGTTGTTTTCTGTTTTATGTCATGAGATCATTCCCTTTTGAGAGGGGAGGGGAGCTGATATAGGGGGAGAGGAGGGAGAGCAATATGTCTGAATATGGCAGCAGATGTATTTTGACATTCTCACAGCTCTGCTGTGATGTCATCAAGTTTTCATATAATTAACCCCTGCCAGTAAGAGCATCCTTTTATGACATCTGTCCATTGGGAAGAGGAGGAAGGAGTCAGGGAAAAAAGCACAAGAAGTCTTGCTCTCACACTAAAACCAAAATCAAACAAAATTAAATTAAGGCTACAAAACAGCATTTACATCTTCCTTCTGTATCAGTGACTGGCTTTCCCCAATTCATTATCTGCCCCAAGTCCCTGCTCACCTCCGAGGTGCTCTGAAACCACAAGCCACGGATGCCCAGCTCATTCCCAGCGCCTTCTCCTCCTGATGATCCTGGTGCAGGGGAACCCCTTCACTATATAATCCAGTTCCTCTATTTGCTAAGCATGAGCACGTTAAATAAAACAATATTTCTTACGGAGAAATTGCTAGAACTTTACCTCATTCCACTGTATTCCTATTTGCATTATCTTAATATCTGCTTGCTTATCTCATGGTTTAGAAATGACAGGTGCTAGCGGTCTTTTGTTTGACAGGCCACTACACAAATAACTGTCTTGCCTGAAAGGGCTAATGCACTACTAATGAACAATAAATCAACTTTGATTATAAAGTGTCAGACCAATCAGTTTGCAGTTCAGCTCTATCACAGTCTAGGCCAAGGCAGCTACTCTGTTCAGGCAGGACTCAGGTTTCATCTCTGCAGCCTTATCAATGAAATTTTTTGGACGTAGCCACAGGAGATCACTGAAAGCCCTCTGACAGCAGATTTTCCGCTGGCTGCGAGGACAGAGCCTGCTTTTAGAGACTTCCTAGGCTGCTACTACAATAAATATACAATCAACAAAAGCCATTTCTTTACCAGACAGAAGCACACTCTAATGTCATACGCACATGTGCACATGTGTTGTAGCCGTGACTTTTAGAAGCAAACAGAAATGCCTTTCAACTTGGTGTAAAAGATGTGCGAGATGCCTGAAAGCTCCGCACATTAAACACACTTACGAGGGGTTCGATCTGGTAAAAAATAATTTAACAGGCAGGGTGCTTACAGCTCCGGGGGGAGAGGAGGGTAAAGAGGCTCCTCACCTACTACAGCTACTGCACATGCACAAGGCATTCCAGGATTGGGCCCGGGAGCATCGGGCATGAGAATCAGCTGTGATCCAAATAAAAGAAAAGATTTTTAACATTTAAGTTTATTTATAAAAAAGCAAACTAGCGTACGCAAGTCGCTTTTTATTAGAAATAAACTTCAGCGATTTATTGTAGTTCACAACTCAACACTCACTGCTAGAATAAATCCAGCCGTTTGGTTTTCATAAACAGATCTTGGTCACCCTGAATGATTCACACTTCCTGCCACCAAACTTGTTTTTATTTAAAAATATGAAATGGTAGCGTGTCGAACGCCGGCACACGCACCGGCAGGACTGTGTCGCGTTACCGAGAGGCTTTTCCCTGCCACCAGCACAAGTCACAACTCTCACCGCCTTCGGAAACAAGCTGGCTTTGAAGGAGTTAATTGCAGAGAGGAAGAGTGTATATGCACTTTGCTCTAAACTTACCACCCACTTCCTAAGGGTTCCCTCCTCCCCGCCACCACCACCCTCGAAATTTCAGCTCACTCGCACTGCAACGCTGACACCGAGCCCGGCTGCGCCGAGATCCCGTTACATCCATTTCGCCGGGGTTCACAGCACCAGTCAATGTCAAAAACAAAGCTCGCTCACTCAATTTCCCCCTGGTAAATTGACTAGCGAATCCATTCAGCGATCCCGGTTCCTGACATTTAAACCTGTGTTTTATCCGGCTCCGTGCACTTTCCCTCCTTCCTCGCTCTTCTTCCCAACTCCTGCGCTGCGGCACAGCCCGCCCGGCTACGCGCACCCGCGACTGTCACGACAGGCGCCAGGCGACACGCTCCGCTCATCACTTCTGAAAACCCCCGGCGAGTTGCGGGGCGCACACGCTGTCCCTCCCTACCTCCCTCCCTCCTCCTCCCGCGGAGGAGCCGGGACCGCGCGGCTCCTCCAGGCTCCTCCAGGCCGCCGCGGCTCTTTCCGCCACTTTGCGCGGGCCTCCCGCCCCCGATCCCCCCGCGGGGCACCCACCTGGGCGGCGGCGGGCGGCGAGCGGCGCGCCGGGCCATGGAGCGGGCTGGCGGAGCGGCGGGCGCGGAGCGGTGCGGAGCCTCCGCGGGCGCGGGCGGAGTGCGGGGCGCGCTGCTCGCGGGCTGCCGCCGCCGCGCCGCCACCCGCGCGGCCCCGCCCTGCGCCGCCGCGCACACCCCGCCCCGGAACGGGGCGCCCCGCGGGCCGCCCCCGCCCCCCGCCCGGGCACCGCCGGCTGGACACCCCCCCGGACCCCGGGGCGGGGGAAAGCGCCGGCAGAGCGCGCTGGCGGCGGCCCGGGGGAGAGCCTCCTGCCCGCCCCGCAACTTTCCCGGCTCCCGCGGAAAGTGGCTGCCGCTCTGCTGCTGTCTGCCCGACAGCTCTGCCGCACCACCCCGCGATTTCGGTATCGGAAAGTAGAACGGAGAATAATAAAGAAACGAGCACAAGGTGCTTCTGACGGGAGTTTGCACCGAAGCGGGGCAGAGCGCCCGGCCTGCGGAGGGGAGCGTCTCCCCTTCTTCCCTCGGCCGCGCCTGGCGACCGGCGGCACCCGAGTCCCCCTGCCAGCCCTGCCCGGGGACATCCACGGCCACACGTGGATGTCTAAGGCAGCCGAGCCTCGAGCTCCGTGCACCGAAAGCCGCTGTGTTTGGGTCTGGGGCACCTCTCAAACGTGCGGTACGCCCAACTCAGAATAAGCTTCACAAACTCAGGCGGGCGAGCTCCAAGAAATGCTTGTCCAGACTTCACCCAAACTCGACCCCCTGTTCGTGAACTCTATCTAACCCAGGGATTACCACAAACCTGGTGCCCTGTTTTCCCTTCCCCAAAAAGCTCCCATCCATAGCATATGCTGAGTTGTATCCCACAGAGATCATCAACTACTTCATCTCAGGCAGCAATATTTGGTAAAACCTCTCCCCCCTATTTCAATTACAGTTTTTTTACCTTTTCACATAGTTTCTGAAGACAAAATTGATGCAGAGAGTAACTCCTCAGTTACTTCACGTGCAAGCACAAGAGCAGACAGAAGCTGCCCTACACCATTCCCAGCAGAACCTCCCGTTATTTGCAGGAGTCGGGGCTGTCAGACAATAGCCCCATTAGTGATGCTGCTGAAGAACCTCACAAGAAGCAAAGACAAAGGACCCAATTTGCTGACAACTTGTGATCTGATGTTAAATGGGATGCGATACGGATTGCTTTCCACCCTAAAGTGTTTTCGTGTCAGATAACAAATTTATTAATGGGATTTTTTTCAGGTCACAAAAATGTGACCCCACCCTCTTATGAATATTTAATAAGGGACTAAGGGCATCTTTTGCAAGACCCTAAATCTGCCAGAAACAGCCTACATGAATCAGAAAGTGCCTGCCTCTTAAAGGGGCACGGACGCCCTGAGCAGGTCAGCACAGACAGGGCATGGGAACAGCCAGGATTTATCCTTGTTATATCTGTGCAGAGCTAAGCACACACGTACACACACAGCCCCCGACACACCGGGAGCTCAGCAGTAACACAAACCATAAAGCATGCAACACGCTAGTAATAATTATCACCTGTGCTTAAGAGAAATCCTTCCTGTCCTGGACTTCAAAGTAATCTCGAGGAACTTGGATTGCTTTGGGAAATACACGACAGAATACACAGACTTAAACTTTTCAACAGTTCTCTTGTGGACCACCTCCTCCTTCCTGCTGGATTTCTATGAGAGTTGCTGTGGCAGCGTTCCCAGCAGCCCCGACGGCAAAGGAGCAGCGTTTGGAAGGCTCTGAGTGTTAACACACCCTGACCAACTCTGTAGCCAAAATGAGCAGGGGGCTGCATGCCCAGGCAGTCTCTGCAGATCATCAGGGGATGCTCTACAGATCCTAGCTGGGAAATCTTTTGATTCATCTTGTTTTCCTCAGCAGAAACTTCTCACCCAGACAAGCCTCAATCCTATTCTCACATCATCAGTTCTTCTTTTCCAGTATCACCATAGCCAGGCACACAGCTCAATCCAAGGCCAGTGCCCTCCTTCTGCCCTGGTCACCAGCTCATCACACACCTGTGAGCCAAGCTCTGCATTACTCTATTTATAAAAAAAAGGGATTCTATGAAGCCTACTACTTTGCTCAAGGCATTTCTCTTCTTTCCAGGGGCAAAGAAAAAGTGTAATTGTCAATGCAAGCCCAAAGCTGTGAGAGCTACACGTGAAGCAAAAGCACACTGCTGGCTCTGGCACTAACAATTCTCCCAAGCCTTGGGCAAGTCCCCTAGGAATTTTGGTGGCCCTAGCTATTTTTTAATGTCTCTGATGTTGAGGATGCCTCTTTCTCTGAAAGCTCAGTCTGTAGTGTTCCTGGCCTGGCTTTGCAGTGGCCTGCACAATTTCAAGGCAGTCAATGGCTCCAACATTTCTGCCTCCTCATCCGCAAATTGGGGATAATATGACTTGTTTCAGGATCTTCTATAGACTAATATTTGCAAAACACTTTGAAAATTGAAAGGTGCTGTCTAAGCACTGAGTTCTGGCCACAGAACCTGCAAGCCATATTTTTAAAGCGTTTTATACCCTTTCATATAAAAGCTTCATACCTGCAAGCTCAGCCAACATCTGCTCTGGGCTAAAAACTTCAGCCTTAGTAACAGAGATGGTAGCACTTGTTAAGCAAGGTCACCATGAAATATAATGCATTTCTAAGCCAGCAAAATATTTTAAAAGACCAAGAAGAACCATAAACTCCCACTTTAATTCCATTCAATTATAAAGAGTCATCACAGACAGAGACCATCAGACAGGGATATTCAAAACAGAACACATAAAGTAATACATTAAAAATAACTGGGAGAGAGCATGGCAGGCTAGAAGGTTATTTGGCACTGTGTGCCCATGGGATCTGATCCATATTAGGTGGTGGTATCTTTCACCTAGGTGAAAGAAAATTATCACTGGATACTAAGCTCTAAGGTCCAAGTGAGAGGAATAGATCATGAATTACGACAAGTATAGTGGAATAAATGATTTTGCTATGCCATCATTTTACATGTACACTTTATTCACAGACTTTTGCAGGTACCTCTCCATGCAGAGACCTCAGACTTGCCTACAGAAAAGCCTCAGCTGCCTGCAGGGCAGAGAAGAAAAAAAGAAAAGAGATCCACAAAGTGCAATCTTCCCTAACCAGAGTCAACCTGCCCCAAATGAGTCAATTTTATGTCTAGTCCTAATACGAGGCAATTTCTACCTAAAACAGCAATACATCTGCACTTAGTCCTTGAGATGTTCTCCTGAGCAGGCACGGCCAAACAGGTCCCACTTTGCACGCTGGCAGCTGGTAGTGGGCCAAACCCTGTGCCCTGCTTCCCAAACAGGAATTTGGGAGCAATTCAGCTGGATTTAGGTGCCAGTGCTTCCGTGGCACAGAGGAGCCCACGCGCCCAGCGGGGCCACGCCAAGCCTGGCAAAGGCAAGTGCCAAACCAGGCTGCTCACACTCGGACCAGAGCCATGGGCTGCTGAAAAACCAAACTGCTGCTTGCACTTCTGAGGGAAAAAGGCCATCTCGGATACTATTCCCACTCCTGGATCCTCAGGCCCATTTTTGTGGGGTTAAATCATATTTTCCTGTTTTGAGAATGCTTCATTTTCCCTTGTTGCTGTTTGAAAGACCTACAAAAACAAATGGGGAAAACAACTGACTAAACAGGAAACAGTGAAACTTACAACCCACAAAGTGCTGAGAAAAAGGACAAAGTAAACAGTTTTTTGGGTCATTTTTAATAATCTCAGCTAATGCCCTCGTGGTAAAATATCTTCAGGCAGAAATGTGATTTTTAGGCTGATGGCGTCTAACAAAACAGAACACCAAAGCAATTAACATTTCAGTAATCCTTGTGTCTCTGTTACTGTTCTTTTTTTTTGATGTGAAACTGTCATTTTTCTTACTGGCCCTGCAAATTCTGCATGAACAAGGCTCTTTAAATCCTCTCAGTGTTGTACAATGGTTTAAATTTCACTTCATGGCATGCTTTAAATTACCATTCACATCTTCATTTAATGCATCATTTTATAATGCCAGTGTTACTAGTTAATTTATATATACACAGCAGGATGTGTCAACATTCAGGTGAGTTATGAATATGATTGTACAGGAGTTATGGAAGACATTTCAGCAAAATTATGGTTCCCTCTAAACATAAAAATATTAATAATGAATCAAACATCACAGGTAAACAACAAATTTTATATAATTGCTCCCCCCCATGCTTCTAGATAAATAAATAAATAAGTATGGCATCATTTTTGCTGTGCATTCATATTTGATTGATCTTAATAAATTGCCATCTCCTTTCCTAATAAACTGTAATCTCTTGTTTCCGCCACAAAGTAAAATTTATTAGCACACTCTTCTACCAGCAGGTCTGCATCACTCACAACACAGTGTGCAAATTGTTCCACGTATGCTTGGGCATTATTCATAATTTATTTTTCTGCCCCAAAGTACACAATATATTGAGAGGTAATCACCACTAACTGTTCTCAGTTACTTTCCTTAATTATGTGAGATGACATTTATGTCACGTACAGTAGAGGAAATGCTGCAGTTTCCACTAAAACTCTATTTTTTATAATTTTTTTGCCATGGGTTGAAACACAGTGTTCACACAGAGAAAACCTTCTTAGGACAGGAAAGACTGGAGGTGGTATCTGGTAGGAGATGGGAACACCTCCACTTGAAAAGAACAAGCCCTGTCTACCAAAATAACCCACTGGGCATGACAACAGCGATGGCTCCGAGAGGAAAAGTAGGTGTTTTGTCGTGATGTTAAAGTTGCCATGGCAAGAAAAAAAACCACAGAATGAAACATCAACAAAACAAATGTCAATCAAACACATTTTTGCCTGTTAAGTATTAACCAGTGAACTCCTGGCCACCCCAGACCATCTCCTGCCCGGTGTCCCAGTGTGGGTGGAGGGCTGGAGCCACCCCAGGGTCCCCAGATGGGTGTTTGGGGCTGGATCAGCCCAGTTTGGGGCTGGTGGGGAATGCACTGCTGGAAGCACTGCCCTCTCCTGGTAATCTGCCTCTCTCATCAGGAGACTGAATGCTCCACCTCACTCACAAAGGATCTCTTTAAAAACCCTGGTCTGCTTCCACAACAACCCAACCTACACACACGAATGTATCGCCAGAGATATAAATTACAATAAAACTGATTAGCTATGGGTCCCTTTAGGTAGTAACACCTATCAAACCATTGTGCTCACAGTCCAGGAGTGCTGAGTTCTGTATTCTGGTACTCCTGTGAGAACACCCTCTATCACCACTGGGCATTGTCATTTTTCACTCACTCTGTTGGGAACATGTATCAGAGTATTTTCAATATATTTCAATAAAACACCTTCTTAGCAGTAATGGGCCACTGTTCCCATTTCAGTGGTCCCTAAGGTTTCATGATACAGTTTATTTAGCTGGCTCACAGCTCCAAGTTTTCTTCCAATATTCAAAAGCTATTTTTATTTTTTTAAAGAAGGCAGCCAAGGGAAAAGCTTTTTCTCTTCTTTAAAAAGCAGAACAGTAAAGTTGATACACACAACAAAACAACCCAGATTATTTCCTAAAGAGGTGTGTAGTCAACAGCCCTCGTGTTAGATAGGAGTGCACAGAAAAGCTGTGACACTGCTAGTGCTACAGAGGGATGGAGTTTGGAAGCAGCACTGGCATCTCTGCTCCTGCTAGAAAAAGCTCTGTGACTTCAGGAATCAAATGCACATGGAAAAAGAGCTTTTTAGGAAGCAGGGCTTGGTGAGGATGTGTCCTCATGACCACCACCCTCTGAGCCACAGTGTGCTGCTTCTCCTCCTCCTCCTCCTCGCTGTCTCCGGGTCAGGAGCAGCCCCTCAGTAAGCCCAGCAGGATGGGGAACGGGAGGGGAGGAGGAGGTGTTGTTGTTTTGGGAAAACAAGGCTGCAGGGCAGGAGAAGCCCCAGCCTCAGCACAGCCATGCCCTGGCCTTTGGCCACGTCAGTCATTCTGATGGCGCACATCTGGTTTCACAGGGGCCAGACACCGGCAGCCGCGCTGGCTAAGCAAACAGCCCGGCCACAGGACTTTGCTCCCGCTCCCTTGGGCTCATCCCGCCGCCTCAGAGGCCTTTGTGCATCACTAAGCAGGGCTCACTGCGTGCTCTGGGCTTTTCCTTTGTACTTCACTCCAGCCCTTCACAGCGCAGTGCCACAACCTATCCCTTCATTCCAAATAAACTGGCCCAAACTCAAGGACAGGGCTCTCCCTCCTGCTTCCCTTCTCCAGGCAAATGCAGCTCCTGTCTGTGAGCAAGGGTTACGACCCATCAACATTTCCTATCCAAATCCAGCTGCTGCTTATTCTGATCCTTTCCCCTCCCCGACCCTGAGCCACAAGAAAAGGGAGGATGCTGAGAGGCAGCAGGTCTTGGAGCTGGAGAGGATGTGGTGTGGCAGCCAGACCTGCTCCTTTGCTGCACCCATCACGGCAAAAGATAAACAAGTAAATAAAATCATTTTTCTGTGGTCCCTTAAAGATAAAAAAATTCTCTTCCTGTAACAAGAGAAATCCCTCTAATAAGTCTAAAGATTTTGGTTTGGAAAAGCACAAACTCGCTGCAAAGTGTGTAACAGGAGAGGAATACTGCAAAAATTGATCTCTGGAAGGAGACAAAAATTCTCTGCCCTCAAACTCATCAGCTTCTGGGGTGGAGGGTGGCAGCAGCTTCACCACGCAGAGCCCTGAAGGAATTCAGGACACCTGAGGCACCAAATCCTTCACTCGACTGAAATTGCAGGGTGATTAAGCAGAGAGAATGTAACTATCCAAACTGTAATTTGGCCAGCACAATGGATTTAACACCCCTATTCTTGGGAGGAAAAAAAAAAAGTACTGTATTTGAAGTTCAAAATCTAATTAACTATTTGAGAAAAAGAATTCTGTTTTTAAAAGAAAATTCCTAACAATATAAAGAGAATTAGTGCCAAAGTTTTTGAAGAACTGCATAAAATGGTATGAAAAACGTATGATATTGTAATAATAGGAATGACTGGATTTGCTCAAATGTTCCTTATACCTTATAATACAAGAATAAAATACAGTGTAAATCCTTCTATCTACGTAAGTTCCCTGTACAGAAAAATCTCTCCTTTAATAGGTTTACACCTTTAACATGTATTAGTTTAGAAAAGTCCTAGGGTATAATTACACATCTTGGCTTGGCATATTAATAGCTGTTCCCTTCATTTACTGATTTCTTTTACTGGTCAATTTGCTGTTTTACTACATTGCTCTTACAGCTTGGCTTCCCCCCTGTGCTGGGAAGGGCAGAGGGGCCGAGCTGGCCACGGGCTGTGTGTGCTGCCTTGGGGAGGTGGCTTTTGGTACCTTGAACCTGGCCATCTGCACGAATGATGCTCGTCTGGGATGTGGCGTTTGCATCCGAGTTTGCCAGCAAGCTGCAGGTCACAGGCAGAAGCAAGCAGAGCTGCCCTCACTTCCAGGAAAATCTGGGCAGAAATTCACTCTACAGGCCCTGGAGAGAACGAGCCAAGCAGGGCTTCTCCAGGGCTTAGCGGCACCTCGTTGGTGTCCCTCCAGTGCCCTGCTGCTGCCCAGGCTCCCACGACATTTCCTCCCACATCCCCTCTGCCACCTCGCATCACTCAACTCCTTCCTTGCTCCAGGATTTTGCTGTTGTCCCAGGTTTTGCTCTCTGCTCCCCTGGGCTCCATCCCTATTGCTCCTCCTCACCTTCTTTCTCCCTATGGCTTGAGAGACCTGGAGAGATGCTCCCCTGGGACAGGATGCTGCCCTGGGACAGGATGCTCGCCTCGCTCCATCACACACCTGGGAAAGGACCATTTTCCCTCTGATGGACAAGGGACACACCTAATGATCTGTGTGCTACCACTCTCCACAGGCCGCCTTTGCACCTCTCAGCTCCAGACTCACAGCAAAGTTCACATTTGCTGAGCTGCTGTCCAGTTTCTACAGGTTTTTTGACAGTTTAAGGGTTTTCTCGTGTTATAGTGGAGCCATTCAGTTAATGGCTTCTCAGTACTGCCATTATAAACCAGAACTTTTCAGGTGTTTATTACTCAGCTTTAAAAATTGGCTCTATGCTGAAATTTGGCAAACGAAGTGTCAGCTTAGGAGAAAATTTTATTTTTTGCCAGTTTTATACTCTAAAAAAAAAAAATGACCCTACTTTGGCCTCCATAAAAATGCAGCTTTTGCTGCCTCAATGACACTGGTGAAGTAACAAGTCAATATTGTAATAGTGCCAGCAGAACTGAGTGATTTAATGCCTAAAATTGCTTTGAAGGTGAAGAGTACTATTGAGCTGCTAATTATTAACTATTATTACTGATCCTGCCGCACAACAAAGATGCAAACAGAAAACAGAGGGAATATGAGACATCACTGAGAAAACAAGGCAGGATGGGAATGAGGGTCCAGTGCTGAACACAGAGGAGCTGCAAAACAAGACTCAGGAGTCTTGGCAGGGTGGGATCCTCCAGCCAACGCAAGAAGGATGAACTGATATGGAAATATTATTTTTCGTTTTCCAGGACAGTATTTCAAACACAATTAAAATACAAATGACACAGTGTAGCTTGCTCCATGCCAAAGCTAGCAACGGTGTGGGATCAAAATCAGCTCTAAACCAAGCTGAACTGAGGTCAGTCGGAACCTCATATTGCTCAGCTGAAGCCAAGAGAAACTTTGCCATTTAATCCAACGTGTAGAAGACAGAGCCCTGAAGGTGCTGAGGACAGGTGACCTTGCCTCAGCTGCCCAGCAGTCAGATATCCACACAAAAATGGGCTGGGAATTTCAAAGATCCCAAAAGACTTACATCCTCTGAATTCTCAGGATTCTTTCAAATCCCGTACACACAGGAATAGCAGCATTTGAATCACACACCCCAAAATCTGACCTAGGCTGATCTGACTTGGCTGTGTGGAGGGAAATGTGAGTGATCACCACTCTGAACATGCCCAGCCACTCACTCCACTGTGTCCCCTTCTGAGGGGACTGTGGTTCTGTAGCAGAAAGGTGACAGAGTGAGTATTTTGCTTTGAGGATCAGGAGTTGAGTGAGGCCAGGGCACGCTGCCATTTGGAATGTGCTGTACCAAAGCAGCCATGAAAAGTCACCGGGGCTGCTTTCAAACACAGTAAAAAAGAAAAAAAAAAACAACCAATTTATCTTTCTGGAAACTTTCTGCTTGTCTAAGTGGCAGCTATTTAAATACAATTAACAAGCAAATGATTTTAAAATTACAATACATTTAGTAAGACAGCATCACAAACAATTTGCATCTCATTAAAGTGTTTGAAGCTGCAGAATCAACCTCCCAAAAGGGCTGCACATCAAGTGGGAAGCACAGTCACAGTCAACAGCTTCTGCACTGCCCTGTGACACTGGAGACACAGTGGGAGGACAGCAAGGGGGGCTCAGTGTCCAGCTGAGCCCCTGGCTGGGCCACCCCCATGGGGAGCTCTGGCCAGGGCTCTCAGCCCAAGGACGGATGCCACAAGCCACAGCCTTGCTGGAAGTGGGTGTAAAACGAGGAAGGAAGGAAGGAAGGGAGGAAGGAAGAGGGTGTGTGTGTCTGCGTGTGTGCATGTGGGATGGGCACTTTTTAATGTACATTCGTGAACAAAGAGTTTAAAGAGATTTCAAGCCACTTACTCAGCTATATATATGTAATTAAAAGTTTATAGATTACCCCGCCACAACCTTCTGAGATTACTGCCAGGTTTGGACACACATTAATTCTCAGGAACCTCCTGCAGAACAATCCTGTACCGACGTGTGAAGCAGGAAAAGCCTCAAAGAAGTAACAGTTTTAAATGCTTCCAATTCACTTTCAACTGTGGTTTACTGTGGTGGCTCCATTTAACCTGGAGGATTCAGGAGCACTTCCCAGATCACAGACCACCTCCCCTTGTGCTTTTGGCTTCCTTTAGAAAGCCAGGCTGATGTGCCAAGCCCTGCTGGATCCATCCTAGGATACAGGTTTGCTAAGCAAAATTCCAAATGGGTACCCGTGTGGACCAGGGCTGCTGGTTTTGCTGTCCTGCCATACAGTGCAGCTCCTGCCATACAAGACCTTTCTGTTCTGGCCCACAGAAAAGAATGACCTGATAGGAGGCTGGTGGGAAGCTATTGCTGATGGGTGGGAAGGAATGTACACAAGATCTCTACAGGTGATGCATGAACTAATTCCTAGATGAGTGAGGAATGCAGCTAAACAGCCTTAATTTCACTTATCAGGAGACTTGAAGGTGAGGATGCCCACAGGAGAGGATGTCCCTGAATAAGTCACTTCTCACAATCACTCTCAAAGCCGACACTGCCAGCACTGACCTACACTCCAACCAAACCTTTAACCAAAAAACATGCTCCAAAGCACTGCACGAACCAAAACGGCACAAACAATACCTTCTCTGGAGCTCAGCCCAAGTTCTGAAACAACCTTCCACTTGCTGTGCCTCTGCCTCCACGCTGCACATGACAATTGTTGAACACTGCACAGCACAGTTACACACAGCGCTGGCAGGGGACAGCGAGACAAGAGCTTACAATTGAATCTGCAGAGGAAATTCGGGTAAGTTGAATTATCCATCTGGAAGCTGGCCAAGGGCTGGGACTAATCCCAGAAGGAGCGATGGGTTTTGCTCTTCCTTTGAAAGGCAGCACCTCCGAGCTGCCCGTGCCAGAGCAGGGCCAGCACATCCTCTGTGCTCCATCCAGGGATCCTGTCCTGCTGCTGAGAGACCCATCAGTGGTGACAAGGGGCTGAAGGCACTGATACCCTGCAGTGCCTCTGCAAGCGGTGTGGCAGCTTGAGCCTGGGATGCCCAACAAAAAGTGAGATGGAAAAAGGAACTAGTAAGAAAAACTACAGGTAAAAGCAAACCAGTTATCATCAGTTGCATTCACTGCTCTGGGCACTGCACACCAGAGAAGCTCCAGAGCCCTTTGGGTGGTTCTCTGGTGTCATCACAACCAGCGTGTGTCACCCCAAAACTTCCTGCCCAGAGATGCCACCAACTATTGACACAGGCCTTGCCTGCTTCTTTTTCAGACCTGTGGTTTTGTAGTTCGTCAAAACAGGATACTATTTAAATGTACAAAGTTACGATTTAAACAAAGGTGAAATAGTTACTGCTGTTTTAGCAACCAGACATCAGGCTCTGCTCAAGCACACACTTTTTTTTTGTTTTTAAAAGCCCTCAGTCCACTTTGCCAGCACGCTCTCCCTGCAAACCTGGATGCGAAGACAAGTGTCTAAGCAAAACAACACTCACTTTCTATGAATTACTGAACATGTGTAATTCATTTATCTGTAATATTGTGCTAAACTCAGCTCCAATTAAACAAACGAAAACACCTGCTTAGCACACATAGATCTTTCCATACCTCAGGGGAAGACACATCAGTGTGCTCTGTAGTACAGTCTGGCTCAGAAGCCTACACTAACAATGCAAATCTGGGATTTTTCTTTTTTTTCTCAAATGCACATAGGCAAGGAGATAAAAAAAATACAGACAGAGATTTTGGGGATGGAGTATTTGTGTTGGTATTTTTATCTATAGCACGTGCAGTTCTGTGATATTTAAGTGCTCACTGGGGGCTTCTCATGGGCAGCTGCACCTGAGGGCATGCAGCACTCCAGGGAGAAAAGTGGGATAATGAAAACTTTAAAACACACTTAACTGGCCCCAGATATTATGATACTGTAAAACTACCAAAGAGACCTCGTGTTGACAAATTTATTGAGCTGGGGAGAAGAAGAAGTTTCCTTTTCTTGCTTTGCTTCTGGACCACAGGCATCCAGCAGCTCCATGGGACTTCCCTGTCGTCCCCCCACATTAACGGGTCAGAAACACAGTGACACACAGTGAAAATGACAGTGACACACTGAACAGGGACACCCCAACACGGGGGCTGAGACCATCCCTGGCACCCCAGGTGTCCCAGCAGCAGAAATGAGACACAGCCTCATCTGACACACGTTTTGGACCAACAGAGGGGTTCCTTTTGGGGTGCCTTGGAAAGAGGGGTGCCAGGGCTGGTTTGGGAGCCTGGCTGCAGCAGCTGCCATCAGCAGAGCCTGCAGCCTGCCAGATCCCCTACACTTAACTCATTTCCTATTCTCTACTCACTGCCTGCAGACAATAGGCTGTCAATCAGATCCCCACCAGAACATTTACAATTATCTTCCCTCTCCCGCACCTCAGCATGGCCCCGTGAGCGGCTCCATCCCAAACTCTTCACACATGATCCATTTGCAACTCCTCTGTCGCCAAAACTGCCCTGACTCCAGAGAAGGGTTAGGAAATTGAATTTCCTCGTGTTTTCAAATGAAAGTACTGCGGTGGCAAAGCACAGAAGCAAAAGAGCAGGCTTCCTACAGGTGTGAGGCAAAAGCAACAAGGAATGGAAAAACTGCCCCAGTAATTATTACAGCATTCTCGGCAAGCATGAAGGCTGTTTACTGCCTTTTTTCCCCCCTTTTTTAAAGCAAAATCAAAGTTACAAACTGAAAGGATTTTTTAAAATTATTTTTGTTTTGTTTTTCTTCCCCTTTTTTTATTTAGGACAGGGTGGTCCTCTCTGCTCACTCCTGCAGAATTAGCAACAAACCACCACCACCACAATTGTGCAGCTGGCCTTGTGACCATTGCTGAGTTCTCCCAGAAGAAATTGGTTTGTTTTTCCTCTGGGTAGACACAGCTGAGTGAAGGACTCAAAATGAGCACACTTTCCAAGTAAAAAATAACAGTGATGCAAGTCATAACCATACCTTCCCTTGTAGTGGCAGTTGCTGACAACGTGATTTAAAAATATCTGAACTATGTTCTGCATGATGTTTAATGCTCTTATTCCAGAGAGAAATCCCCAATACCTTTGGGGCACTTTCCAAACACTGAAGCCTGAGAAACTGTCCAGGATGGGCCCACTCCTAAGAGCACTGAAATCGTTGCCATTGCTAAATCAGGAGAAAATCCGTACAGTCATCACTCACTGCACTGTGACTTCACTGATTTTCTGCTCCACTGTCTGCTCAAGGGTCAGCACGGTTAACAGCAAGGAGATATTCCGTCTCCTATTAATTGATCTGGACACATCTTTGATGGCTGTCAAACAGAAAGGTAACTAGTGACATCATGGCTTTTTTTTTTCCCCCCTTTTACTTTTTAACTCCTGCACAGAAAATTTCTACAACCTTCTCTGATGAAAAATAACCTGTGTGATATTTCCCCTCTCCTTTAAAATGTTTATCCTGCTCCGAATCTGCAAAGTGTGATATCATCAAGGAAGGTCAAGCTTCACAGGAGCTAATGACTCTGCTGTGTGCTCCCTCCACTTTGAAAAGACGAACAATAGTCCCTCAAGTGCTGCTGCCAGTGGCACAGCAGCAATTCACCATGGAGGGTGAGAAATCTGAAATTAAAATAAACTGCTTAAAACCTGCAGATAGAGAGGGGGGATGCAGGAGAGAGAATAAAATGGGACAATCTCTGAACCCAATCAACAAAGCACTCATTGTTCCAGTTTAAGGCAAGGAACACAGCAATAAATATTGAGCCAAGGAAGTTAACCTGTATCCACAGCCTTTGAATAAACACCAAAGCTGAAAGTAAAATCCATGCCAGGCCTTTGGCTCTTGCCAACTCGTGCTTTACTCCTTCTTGCTTGGCTTTGTTTTTTACTTTTGGGGATTTTCTTTGCCTTCTCTCCTGTTATTCATACCTTCCTGTAGGAACCCCTTATCACACAGCAAAAGGACAAACAGAAGGAACTGGCAGCGCACAAATAAACTCAGTGGTGCTCTGTAAATCTACCTGGCTGCAGGTAACTGGGGAGAAAAGGGCTGGGAAATCCAGGGGTTCACAGCCCCGTGAAGCCAGGGAAGTCCCCAGCTCCTTCCCACACCCCTTCTCCCCACGGTGACCTGATGCAATCCTGCAGACCTCTCTAAACACCAAATCCAGCCCAGTGTTTACCCTGCAGGGTAGCACAGGCAAAATGAGGCATCTCTGCAAGACACAGGCACCTTCATCTCTCTTACAGAAGTTTGAGCATTCAGCTCTTGATCTGAGCACAAATAAATGTCCTGGTTAGTTCTCATTTTTCCTCAAGTGGTTTATCCACTCCTGTGCCAATGCCTCAGCCAGTGATACAGGTTTTCACAGCAAGTATTAATTCTGGCTTCACTTTTAAATCACATTTTCTTCATTTGAGCATATTATATTCCACAGAACCAGGCGTGAGCATCATGCAAAAGGCATTCTGGTCCATGGTTGTGAATACAGCTGTGTAGGCAGAGGAATATTTGTTTTCCAAGTAATTTGTGCACATTCACAAAATTACAGCTGTCTGCAGTTCTCCCGAAATATCTGTCCTGATGTTTACAAGCCATAAAATATAATCTGCCTTTTCTACAGTTCCAACTAGTAAAATTAGTAATTTATATATTTATATGTACATCATTATTTTTCTTACAGATTGGCTACTCCCCATTACATATTGCCTATGTTTTTTTTCCCCAATGAAAGATGGGAAATGGTTCACAAGAATTTCTGATTTTTGTCTTTTTCATGACAAAACCCCAATTCCTTTCAGTTCTATTCCTACCTGTCTGAATGCACAAAATACCAGTCCCTAGGACAGCAAAGTCCTTGGGATAAAATTTTCCAAGCAAATGTGCAGATATGCACTGCACCTGCTCAACTGACTCTGCTTAAAGTCCAGGAAGCCAATCACAAGTAATTCTTTTGCCCAGAGTTTTGATCAGCAACAAAATGCACAAAACCAAAAAATAATCATCAGAGAATCACAGAATGGTTTGGGTTGCACGAGACCTTAGGGCCCATCCAGTTCCAAGCCCCCTGCCATGGGCAGAGACACCTCTCACTAGACCAGCTTGATCCAAACCCCATCCAACCCGGCCCTGAACACTTCCAGGGACTCCTGCTACTAGAGTGACTTTGGTGTAAAACTGATTTGAAAGAAAAACCAGAGGTAGGAAGCTATATCCATCTCACTGGGATCCCTCAGCTCCAGCATACTCCCTGGATGGCTGTCACTCAAACCCAGGTCAAATCTGGCCTGAGACCTTCAACTCAGTGCTAAACCCACCCAAGAGGTCCACATGGATGCACTGATGTGTCATAAAAGGCCCAGCATTGAGATAAACCACAGGTTAATAACTTAAATCTGCAACCGCTTAAAAAAATGTCAGACAATGACAGAACTGTCAAGGAAGCACAGCTTTGGTAATTTGTACTGCTTTTAACACCCTCAATCCGTGTGCTCTGCTGCATTACACACTCCATGCACGCTGGCACATGGCATGAGCTACAGAGCTGCAGCATGGATCTCATGGTACAACAGGATGGAAAAACTTTCTGAGGGGCCAATGGTCCCAAACTACAGCACCAGTGACCTCGGTGGCATCGGTGACCTCATCAGCTCCAGTACCAGTATCTCTGTCTCCTGGCTCCCCCCTCCAGCACCCATCACTGCCTGAGCTCCTCCCATCATCTTCCTACCCCGCTCCAAAGCCATTTCAAAACTTTTTCAGCTAGACATGCTAAACCCAGGATGTAGATTTTCCAATTAGTCTCTGTTTAAACATCTGTTGGTAGACTGCATTTAACATTAGTTATTTGAGAAAAGTGCAATTTGATTAGGCTGTCTGAAACGGAGCCAAAGTCTGCAAAATAATAGCTCAATTAAATTTTGTTTTGCTTTCATTTGTCTTATACTTTCCTGAGTGTGATACAGTTGCATATAATCAAGTAAACTAATTCCTTTCAAAATGAGATATTTCAGTGCTTTTTCCATCTCCTCTTAAAGTTTATTTAATAATCTATTCCATCTTCTCCATGCTTCATCGAACTTCAGCCTGACACAAAGTACATTTCTTTCTTGTGCCTTCAGTCTACTTTAATTTTCCAGGCTTTCAGTGACTTGAGATTATGTGCCATTAATGTTACACCTTAAATAGATTAGTAATTTATAAAAGGAAGATTACACATATCAGGCAAATAAAAACATTTCAGCAACACAACAGGCTTTTCTTTGCACACACCACAAAATATTTTGCCAACCTGACGACACAGCTGTAAAACTGTCAAGCTCCAAAGCCACATCCAAGCAGCATTTCCAATTGTTTCCCTGGGTTTAGTTTCTCCTTATTCTGTTATGTTGCACTTGTTGCCCTGAAACTTCAATATTAGCTCTAGAGATTTAAACACATGAAGCAAACAGCTGCTCTCCTCCACTCCAACACACCAGATCAAAATGCCTTCTCTTTTTCTCTCCTGCCTTTTTTTTTTTTTTCTTTCTCCTTTCTTTTTAAACAAATTGCTGTAAACCAAGTATTTCTGGCAAAGTTGATGGTTTCAGGGCAAAATTCTGCTCTATGCTCATCACTGCAGACTCCTCCAGTGCAAACTCCTCTCAGTCAGTGCATGAGAACACCAGCACTTCCCCATCCTGACTAAAGAAACTTTACCTTGAGGATTAAAAAATATAAATAAAAAAAGTAACAGCAACTTAGCTGCTATGTAGATGAGTCTATGATTTAAATTAAAACACTAAACATTTAAACATTAACTTTTCACACTTCTTTTTAAAAAAAAAAGCAGCAGCATGTACTCTTTGAGAGAATTATTTTATCTGAGATTTTTGATACACAGTACTTTTCCTTTAGTGTTTTTTAAACATATTTGTTGCAAAGTGTGAACACAAAGGGACAAGCTGAAATAGGTATCTGGCAGGCTCTTCCCAGTGCGTGCTGCTGAAAGCCACAAGTACTACTGCAGTTGTGACAAACCTGTTATTTTGCTGTAGCAATTCAAGCGACTCCTCCAGCACTCCCTGCCCTGCCACTGGCAGCTCTTTACAATATTCCTGCAACAAAATAACCTTAAAAACCGAGAAGCATCTAAAGTCCGTGGAAGTTCAAAATGGGATATGTCCTATTTAAAATGTAGAGAGCTACTAAATATGACAACCATTTGATGTATGAAAATTATTCACAACCAAAAACAGACAGTCTGGAAATAGCTGGGATGACTTCATTTAGACAGAATTACCCAAATCTGTTTCTAATATACACAGTACACATAATAAATTTTTACAATATGACAAGGAAAACAAACTTAATAAAAGTTCCTGATCTTTTGTTACACAAGCAAGCTATAGCCATGCTATGTTTATAATATTTTGCCCATGATATCACAGCTCAGTAACAAAAACTAAGCGCCGCACAAAACAGTTTCTAGGTATGACTTCACCTCACCGTGCCAGCACTGCACCCATCAGGCTGGCAGAACTACCTTCCCCAGCCCACAGCCCGTGCTTGCTGGGCTGATTTTGACTAAGAGTTTCCTTTTCTCCTTCTCCCAGGCTCCCTCTGCCTCGGGAAGCTGTGGATCTCTGTGACGGGAGTTTGTTTTTTTCCAACTACACCAGGACTCATCTGAACGGTAAGAGATTTTTAGCCTGTTTCCTTCACTCCTGGTTATTTGACAAGTGCTTGAAAACCCTGTTATAAACAATCTCTGTAGGAAAACAGATGATGTCTTACGATCACAGAAGGTAATTTTTTCAAGAACCCAACTTTTTGAGCATTTCCCAGATGCACCGCGTCAATCTTCCCGCATTTGACTATCTCAGCTGGTTTTCCAGCCCGGGCATCGCGCCAGGCGGGCCGGACTGCCCCTCATTGTCACTTCTGTTCGATGGCACTTGCACCCACTGCTGTTATTCCAGGCTTCAGGAAATTTTCTAACCACTGGACAGGCTCCAGCACTGCGCACTAGTAAGTTGCAGATTGCAGCACTCTAAGTGTGTGTGTGTGTGTGCATGCGTGTGTCAGATCGGGGCCACACTTTGTAGGAGGGGGGAAAAAAACAGTAGTTCAAAAATGCTGCCTACTCAAATTGACAGAAAAGTGACCCCTGCACTTCATCAGAAATTCCTGCAGACTGACAAAATAAAGGAGTTTGCTTTTATCACACACAGTAAGACTCATATGGAAAAATGGAAACACTACATCACTCGACCTTAGGTTGCCCTCTTTTCAACCGCAGATGAATATTATGTATAAAAATTGTAAATCAATTTGAGATGTATTAAAGGAGATTCTCTTTTTCTGTATTAAAGGTAATACCTTTTAATCTCAAGATTTATTTTGTAATGTCAAGTAAATGAGAAAGACTTAATTTCGGTAACTGAATTTTGTTACTCTTAAGTCTCTTCAGCATCTCTGCATGGTGTTCACAGAATTTCCTACCCTTTGCTTTGCATCAGGAAATAATGAGCAAGCGGCACTTACCCAACACTGAGTCACAAATATTTGCCTACATTAACAGAGCATTAAAAGCCATTTTAAACAACTTAAGGAAATTGTGCTAGCCTTTGAACTGTGATTCACTATTAGGAGAAATTAGGAAACTTTTCCTCTTCTCAAGGCAAAAATCAGCTGCCGTAACCTCCTTGTAATATCATTAGGTCCTAGAGCAGATTTTCCTCTTACAGATCCTCACACACAATAGATTTCTTTGCTTAATGAAACTACTTCTGAAATTTTCCTACACTCGGTGTCGGGTACTTTGAAATTTCAATCCTTTCACATCCTTGAACTCTCATCAACATTTTTTTCCAGACTGTGTCAATAAAATTGATTACTTGCAGTTCTGAACTCTGTTCTGCACATGGAAATAAAACAATTTGTTTTAAAGTATTTTCTGAAGAAAGCAGAACTTGGCAATCATATCTCCAAGATCAAAAATAAAAAAGAAGAAAGAGGGACAATCCAACCAAGCGAGCCTTGCCCACGAGAAGCAAAACAAAAAGAAACCTCTCCAGCAAACAAAAGAGAAGCGAGGTCCTGATTTCACGATTTTATCACGGCAGCAAGGCAGGCTCAATCCCTGACATCCCCACATCACCAGGCTCGCTGCTGTCCTCCTGACTGATATATCTCCCTGTCGGATGTGAACGATCTTTTCGGATCATTAATACGTTCATTAATTTGTTATCAATCGCGGCTTGCTGTACTTGCGCCGTGCAGTCGCACACGGACGGACCCCCGGCTCCCCGGCTGCTGAGATGCCTCATACCTACAGCCGATCTGTTGCTTTTACAAGTTTAATCTCGGCATTAAGGAGCTGATTGTGGAACCATGTCGCTGTAACATCTTCAACCCAGCTGTACATCATATAAACCGCTATAGGAGGGGGCAGTCTCCCATCATTCCTGGCAGCAGCACATACCTTTAACTCCCTAATCTGTAATACTACAAAATACCGCTCTCATTTCTTCCCAAGCACAAGTGGACTACCAGCAAGGGTCCAACAGTGTTATTCCTAATTACCTTTTTTTCACTCTTGATCCTGTGGCGCTCATAATTAGTTACCTGGGGCTGCAATCCAATTTGAAGTGATGACAAGAAAGTGATCCATGAAAAAGTAATAAGTTAAATCCAATTTCAGCCTTCCTCTAATTAAATGCACATGGAACTAATGACTCAAACCCTACCATTTCAGTGATAATGGTAATTAGCGAGGTGGGAGTCACTCTCTTTTTTCAACACTGTAGGTGTAAACCACAAGGTAAAATGGCAGGAGCACTCTTAATTACATGTGTCATTTTGTCAGCAATTTACACATTTCTGACCAGTCAGGAAGGTTTCATTTGTTTTCCCCTTCCCCGAGGTTCAGGGGAAAACACGTTCAGGCTCTGGCACTGCTCACCCCACATTCCCACTCCCAACCTGGGCAGAAATCACAGTTTTTACAAACCTGTTCTGTAAATGCTTAATGTCAAAGCAGAAAACCTGCAAGAAAATTATACTCAGGGTGCTCAAACAGGATACAGGGCTGAAAATGAGGGATCCTGGCTTCTACTTTGCCCCTCAGGACCGACTTCTTTCCAGTACTCAAATGCCAAACTCCCAAATATCCCAGCAGAGCTGCACACCTCAACACCACTGAGGGCCTGCAGCTCTCCAGCCTTGGGAGAGTCACTTAATATCTCTCTGTCAGGGTTTACATGGCTATAAAATGGGAATAATCATGTTTGCTGACAGTACCTCACACTGCCAGCTCTCCAAATATACTGGTATTTTCATAGAAGCTTCATTTTTTTGAATCATAATATTACAGGATAATCACAGGCTTCTTTTAAGAATAAACACACTTGTCACCTTTCTGCTCAGTCTAAAGAACTGAATAGTAAATGCTTTAAAAAATATTAAAAGGCAGCAAAAAAAGCCCATAGGTGTCATGAAAAAAAAAACCCCTTAGTATCATAATTTTCAAGCTGATCATGTAATTTTGAGGATCTGACTCAGATTTTGTTCTGTTTGTGGGGTGGATGATGTCTGCATTTCACAGACACATTCCAAGAACTGACTAACATTTATAATTGGGCTTAGGGGTGAAAAATAAATAAGAACTAAGTGGTTCTTTGGTAGAAACCAGAAAAACTCAACTTTGCTTAATTTCCAAAATCAGAAACAGATAATGAAAGATTCAAGGGAAATTTTCATAGGCAAACTTCAAACCCTGCAGAAGGCAAAATCTTGACCCAAGCTGAGTTGGTGCCAAAATTCCCATTGGCTTGACTGAGACCACATTCTGATCAATTTCTGTATTGAAGAGTGAAACAGAGAGATACTCATACAAACAGAATAAAAATTTACTTCTTCTGCCAAATCATCTGCTGAGACAATTCCTCTACCAGTTGTTAAATTTACCACTATGTAAAAAAGGTTCCCTGGGTGTAAAACCTGAGACAACATAACTGAGACTTGTGCGCTCCAAGTGAAACGGAGCATACCCTGCCCTTCACCTCTTGGTGTTTATTACGTTGTCAAACTAAAAATTTCTAATTTCATAAAAAAAAAAAAACAATACTAATTGCCCCCAACATCAAGCTACAGTGATTTTTTTTTCCTCTTGCCCTCTTGTATTTCTCAAGATACTGGAAAGATATATTAAGATAATACAGCATGCAAATTAAATTCTACAAAAGCCCAGCCAAAAGGCTGCTTTAAAAAGCAGCGGTATGCAAAGGCGAGGACAGCTCTGTCCTCTCAGCCTCCCCCAGTCTCACCCTGAGAATTTAAACCAAACCCAAATTCTTTTCTTGGCTGTGACTTAAAGGGAAGATTTATTTTTTTGTTTTGCCAAGCAAAACCAAAAGTTTCCATCCCAGTAATTTAATTATTTTTTCTCTCCAAACACAGGCAGGTTAATGATCAGACAAGAAATCTCATTTAATCACATAAAAAAAAGTCAAGTGATGGGTTTGAATTGCGAGATACTGATTTGGACATCCTAAATTTGTTTTCAGTCCAGTATCCAACTTCCAGCTCAATGCAACACACAACATTTACGTCTTTAAAAAAAATTGTATTTTTAGTATTGCCAAAACACACATGCACTTTTACTTTCTTGGGAGAAAAATGTGTCTCTTGATTTGTTTCCAATCTGTGTGGCTCTTGCCAGCAACTAAAATGCTTGAAGAACCAAAATGAATAATCGGTAAGAGCATCGGCAATTAAAGCTGCAAATTTTAATCAATACATCTATTAATACAGATATATTTATCTTGGCCAGGAAAAATGTGCACATTTTCAAAATCCTAAGCATACCTGGCCTGTTAAATTATTTGTTTCACATATTCAAGGAAATCCACTGTCTATGGCAAATATATTATCAAACAGCCTTTAGTCTTTTTTACATTTCCAGTAATTTTTGTGGAACTGGTATTTTTTATGTTCTTTCCCCAACTGCTGGTTATTAAATCCATTTCTTAACTTTCAATTTTCTTTTGTTTGTGTCATCAGGCTGCGAAACCGGAGGTCACTGCCAAATCTAAACCACGGCAGTGTGCGATAGGCTCAAAATGTGAGTCATCCTGTATTTGGAGATTTGGGGTTTTTTAGCTATCAGCAGAGCACATCTCCAGTCCTGCGTCCAAGTTCTTACACACTGAGTATCTCACGATCTGTTAAAAGCAGATCTTCAGGTAGAGCTGCCAAGATCAAGAGACCCCAAACAGCATTGCAGGAGCCCACTGTCACTTAAACACTACTGAAGACACCATGTCCCAGTGTGGCTACAGGATGCTGGGATATATTTAAGTACCTTGGCTACTTAATCAGGGAATAAAGAAGGAATAGAGGAAATTATCCACAAGGGGCGAACAGATTAGCTGCACAGTATACACCAGATTAATCTGCATCTCTTTGTGGTGGTGGGGTTTAGAGGGTGCACTTCCAGCCCCAGTAGTGGCCCCTGGGGCAGGCAGGGCCATGGAGCATCTCAGTGGGAGAAGCAGCAGCCCAGGCAGACAGCATCCCTCCCTGCTCCATGCAAAGCTCCCCAGCACTCGTGCTGGGCGCTGCTCACCAGTGCCCTCGCCAAGCTCAGCAGGGATGAGCGATGCCTATGGTGTTCTTGTTATACATGAAGCCTGTTTGTCACAAAAAAACAAGGTGACTGCTAACTGCTGTGGCTATTAAATGAGACATCTATTTTTGTAAGTGAAGCCCAAGGATACCTTGTTCATTATTTAAACAAACTTATGAAAAACAGGCACGTTTCCCCCACCCTTGATATTTATCCTATGTACTGTCAGCAATAGGTGTCACCTCATCAGCATGGCCCCATCTGACTTGAGGGCCTGTGGGTGCTTGTGTGGGTGCAATTTTACTGAAAAATTCTACCCCCAGCAGCACCATCTCCTTTCAGCAACAGATTTTCATTACAGGGATGCACTTGGGGGTGTTACATCCAAGAGGACTTCCAGTATGTTTTAGACATAAGCAAAAGCACCAGGAGTGAGAAGGGGGAAAAAAAAAAAAAAGACTGGGCAGTCATTTGAATCAGTGAGTGACAGGCTGGGCCAGCTCTCTGTATACATTAATAAATTAGAATTTTAATTGTGTCTCTGACTGCAGGAGCTGCTCCAGTACTTTAATACGTACCAACAATTGGCTATGTTATGGAATCCACGATGTGGCCTTCACTGTTGACCTCTGCAACACAATTCCCAGTCTGACTACGGAAACTGTTTGGTTTGATCCTTTCAACTTATTTGAATCCTGACAAATAAGCTCACAGCTGAAAGGTCAACACAGTCATATTTCATCCTCTGGAGCTATTCTTAAGACATCTGCACAACAAAGCACTTCTTTTAGTACCTGACACTGGACCTAGCCAGCACAATCTCTCATTAAAAATGTCCCCAGTGGAAGAGTCTATTAAAAGGCATATGGATCAGCTATGGATTTACCAAATAAAATATTTTTGAAAGCATTAATGTAACGCTTTGGATTATGGCTCTTGACACTGCCAATAAAACCTATATTTGCCCAATGACAAAATGCTTCATACTTTCCAAAAGAATAATAGCCCGGCTGTAAAGCACGAGGTGTTGTCCAGCAGCCGGAGCACAGGGGTGGGAGCCAGGAACTCATGAATCTTAATCCTACCTCTAAACCCAATTCCCTCTGTGATCCTAAGTGAGTTGCTTAACCCGCATCCCTCAGTTTCCCAGTCCAGAACTGGGATAATGCTACTTACTTATCAGACTTTCCTTCTGGGGATGTTTTGGAGATTAGTATTTGCAAAATGCTTTGAAGATGAAATCACTACACCAAAGCTTGGCGTTGTCCACGCTGGGCCAAGGGCTGCAGTTAACAGCTATTCCTCACTCAGGCAAAACTCCCCTTCAACTGCCCATCAGCTTTATTTGGGTAAGAACCACAGAATCAGGCCCTCTCACTTTACTGTCAAGGCCTCTAGCAATGTTGGCTTTACCTTCCATATTCTGCTACATATTTAAAGAGCCTAGCATCCGTATTTTTGCAGGAAAATAATCTGAAGCACATATAAAAGGCAAGAGAAGCAGCAATGCTGTCAGGGAGCTCATGGTGATAGTATATCAAACTAAAAAAAAAAAAAAAAAAGTAGAAAGAGCAAAACAGACACGAGTTTGACAACGTGCTATGACAACAAGAGGGAAAAAAAATCCAGAAAGAATTTGGGGCTACAGAGGCTGAAGCATCAGATATAGAAGAGCGAGATAAGATAAATGTCCCAGCTAAAGGGCTTTGTGCAACTGCAGCTGAACTGCTGCATTCAGGACCTTATTATCAAAAATCCACCGACATGCTGCAATTGCAATTGCAGTAATAAAAGCAATAACCAGCTGCAAACCAGCAAAGTGGTCAAGGGTCTGGAAGTGCTAGTTTAAGAAATACATAAAGAACTAGATACATATAATTTGCCAAAACTGGCAAGTACATGTAAGTATCTCAGATGTTTGAGGAGTGCGAACACGAGGCAAGGCAAGGGACTGACTCAGTATTTATACAAGCAGTATTACTTGGAGCAAGAGGATGGAATTAAAGTGGAAAGTTCCTGAGCGTGTGCTTTGTTATGGAAAACTATCTGAAGGAAAATAATAGCAGTCCCACCATCACTTGGGATTTCTAGCACTAGAATAGCAAGAAAAAAAAAAAAAAAAAAGAGAAAAAAAAGGAACTGTGATACATGACCTAATAGGTCTTTCTTGTCTTTAACTCCCCGTGATTTATCCCACAAGACTAGCAGAATGTACTCCAAAGCCCCATATGTGTGCATACATCTTCTGTTTGGGAATGCTGTATTGGTTTTAGCTCTCTGAATTCATAACAGCACAAAGCCCTCTAATATTTAGATTTTATTTCTGAAGATGTCCATAAATCAGCAGACAATAAAAGGGGGAAAAACACACCGATGATATGATATCCTAGCATTTCCCAATATCCTTGACACAGCAAATCAACGGTTTGAGTGAACACAGACTACAAATGGAACAGCAATCAAACAGAAATGTTAATGCAAATCTCCTATGCACACTGACACAGTAACAAAAGCTATTCCATTTTGTCATGATCCAACCCTACCAGACGTTAATAAAAGTACACGCTCACGATTTGTAAATACGCCGTAGGTGGGACTTCCAAGAGCACCCAGCATCAATCCTGCTGCCACTTACACCAGCCACAGCCACTCTGTGGACACAGGGAGGAAGCCCCTGAAGGTTCCATCCCAGTGTCTGCATGGAAGACACATTTATTCAGCTTTTACAAGCCCCAGACCCTCACAGAGGCTCACAGGCTCCCCTTACCTGAAGGGCTGGCTGTTTGTCATTCCTCTTTGGAGACTTTAATCCACTAACTTGTTGCTGCTGCTGCTGCTGCTGTTGCTGCTGCTGTTGCAGGAGAAGCTGTCGTGCCACCTGGAGAGCCTGTAGGGAGAAAGAGGTTGAAGAATTGAGTTCAGAGTCAAGAGGGCACTGGGAGCTACACAAGCAGCATAAGGGCAAAGAAATCACTGGTCATGGAGTACCACTCCACTCCTGACGCACCTCCAGTGAGGAGAGCAGTGGCTTCCACAACAGCAACACCTAGCATACAATGGGGTGATATCCCACCACTGATCTCCCATTTTGACTAAGGAGAAAAACAGCAGCAGCTGATGTTTGCCTCCTGGGGGGAAGCCTCAAGTAACTGCAGGAATCCTGGTGGTGAGCTCCATGGAGTTGTTGTTGTCCCCCTGAAGCAGCTCATAGCCCTCCTCACTAATGGGCAGTCTCCTTTGCTTTTAGCTTTCAGATGCCTCCTCTCCAGCAGATCAGGCTGGGTTTACAGAAGAGGGCAGTCATATATCACTGTCTGCTCCCCTGAGCACCAGAGAACATCAGGGAAGCTTCTGGAAGGACATGGTGGGAGAAAGAGGAGAGGCAGTAGCAGGCAGAGCCATGCTGCAAGGAGCTGGAGAGAATGCAAAGAAAAGCTGGGACAGCATTTCACCTCACCAGGACTTAGACTTTGATGATCCTTGTGGGTCCCTTCCAGTTCAGGATGTTCTATGATCCTATGAAAATCATTGTCAGCTGTGGGGACTCACTGGGAGGGGACACAGCAGTAAAGGGACAGTGTGACACTGGAGGGGCAAGGGACATGACCCTGAAAGCATGAGCAAGCAGGATGTGGGGAAATTATTGCAAAATATCATCCAAAGCAGACAAGAGTCCCTCAACACTGGAGCTGCTCTGCAAGGCCCGATTTCTCCATCAGGTGGGGAAAGGAAACCAAGAGGAGATAAAAGAGGAAAAGCTGAGGAGCCAGTCCCTGCCCTGGCTCCCTCCTGGCTCCCCGGGCAGGGGACAGCAAGGATGAGCCCTGCAAGGCAGACTGTGGCACAGCTGAGGCTGCGCTGGCGAGACCCCAGCCTGCTGCTCCCGGAGGATTCACCGGCACCGGACCGGGCCTCCCTGGTCTCCTTGGAGACGTTCAGTACATGTGTAGGTGGAAAAGTGGGAAGGCTGAAGACTTCATTAATGTAAAACAAGAAAAATAGTCCCTTTGCAAGATGCCTACATGGAAGGAGGGAAAAAGCCTTCCCCACTCCTACTGTGTATGTTCTCTGAGTGATTTAATTAATATCTATTTAATTAAGAAGTCAGGTATGCTTCAGGTTTCGCCTGCTCCTTCAAGTTGCAGTGTTTAATCTCAGCACAGAACTGCTGGGAAAGGTTTGATATCAAGGTCAGCAAACTCTAACCCAACTCCCCCACCCCAGTAAAACCTTGTTATTTTAATTGCCAAGATCCATCTTTTTACTTTTGGAGAGACATTGGTCAGCTCAGCGGACTGGAGAACCACCACAGCTGACCAGGGCAAGTGGGCAGGAGAGACCTTATAATGCTTTGGCAGTAAGCCCTCCTTTCCAATTTAATAACAAGTCTCCACTGGATCAGAAAAACTCTCTAGGGGTGGATGGGATTTCCAGCAGAGCTTGGCACGGTGCAGGTAAAATTAGATTTTGCATTTCAAGCTGGTTGGAGCTTAGTGCACCCATAACATCTCTGAATTGGTCCATGTCCCTGCAATGGGTGCAGGGAGCTGCTGGGCATGGATCTGGGCTCCAGACACACACAGCCACCACCCCCTCAATGGTGCACCATCAGGAAACAGGAAACCCTACAGCCTACCAAAGAATTCAATGCAACAAAAGAAAGCTTTATGCAGAAAGCGCTAAGAACAGTTAAAAAACACCTTATTTTTATTGAATTAACTTATTTAGCTGTTAAAGCATCTTCAAGGGTGGGCAGAGGCAGCAGAAATAAAACCTACAAGACTTAAGCAGATAGGCAACAAATACTCACTTATTTAACAGGAGTGTTGTATGGCTTATTTAATTAATGAATACTTGTAAAGCACTCTGAGTTGCTCAGACAAGAAGCTCTATACAGTACAAGCGCAACATATTATTATATATTATTAAGACTGGCTCTGCAGAAGAATAATTCCAGGTAAATGTGCAATCAAATGATCATTTTAGTTCCCAGTAATTAGATTCAATAGGCCAAAAAAACCACAGAAGCCTTTCTTTAATCATACACTAAACAATCAGAACATCCCTAACCTTTCAAGCTACAGCCTTTTTGAATAAAACATCATCAACTTATAGATATTATTCCAAAAAGAACCAGTCACCATATGTGTTGTCTCTTTGAAATACAGTTGCTATAGCAGACCCTGCATGCATTTCATGTGATATGATCATATTCTATCCGTTCTGGCAGCTGAGAGGTTGCACAATTAAACTGGCTGCCAGAAATTTTTCAAGATTCCCAGAACAAGTAGCCATGCAAGAAATGCCTGCTCTCTACTCGAGCTGGCCACGAAGCTCCATGCAGCTTGGTGGGGTGGCCACTGCCACCATAAACCCTTACCATGACTGACCCCACAGCAATGAGGGTCTCTGGCTGTGGGGACAGGCTGGCACTGGCAGAGATCTGCTGGAGGAAAGCCAGAGCTCCAGTCCAGCTGCACAGCACCCACATCCCTCACACCCACCACTCTGAGGGTCTCCATTCAAGGTGACATCTACACCACCCCATTCCATGTCCAGGTGTCATCTGTGCTGGTGCAAACCTGGTGGGACCAGAGTTGGTAAGAGGGAAGGACCAGCACAGAGGGTGGAGCAGGGCAGGAAGGAAAGGATTAGAAAGAATAGAAGTGGGCCAGAGGGAGCATCAGGGATACATACAAGCAGCCAGGATGGACAGGAATATCAAAGGCAAAAGACAAGGTAGATGCAAGAGAGATGGCAACATGCTGACATTCCAGGGATTGCAGCTTGAAATGGCATTGCCCATTTCTCCTCTCAAGATTTCGTTTTTTCACTTACAAGTAACTGACAGCAATAAAAGCCGAGCATCAGATGAGCTTGGGTTTATGATGTGGAAGGTTGTGTGTAGCTCAGATATGCTTCTTACTGAGCATCTGCATCAAGGAGCTACCAAGTCCTTGGTGGTACAGTGAACCCAGCAATCCCACATCCCTCTGCCTTTCTACTTCTCCCTGTTCAGCCTTTCCTTCCTCCTACCTCAGTCCTGTCCTTGCCACTTCCAAGCCTTATCCACACTCCTCACACAAGACAGGACATGTATGCGAAAGATGGCTTGGGATACACTGACCCTCCTTCCTTTCACTCACAAAATACTTCAAGCCCGTTTGGGGTTTGCCTTGATGGAATTACTTTGCTGATATCAGTTCAAGCCCTGTGGACAGCTGTACAACCCAAGCCAAGAAGCATCACCCCTCTGCCCCTTTCTCTGGTTCCAGGCAGTGCTGCTCCTGCACGGAGCTCATCCCTGGCGTGGGAGCCCTGCTGAGGCTGCCGGTGCTGCACAGTGCTCAGGCGAGGATAGACAGGGAAATTAATTTGAGTGAAGTCAGTCCCACAACCTTCATCAGCACGGAGATTCGCAAGCAGGCCTGTACATTAATAAAGCTTCCTGTGGGAGTAGATGTTGCCTTTGATTTGCATGTGAATTCAATGCTAGTGAGAAGTGCCAGACTGTCAGACATGGAGACCAAAGTCTCTTATCTTTCCAAAAGCTTCTGTAGCAGTTTCCCCACATTTCCTTAATCATCTGCCTTGTCCTCAACTTACTGAACAGGCAGTAGAGAGTAAAGCTGGATTCGGTTCAACTCCTGCTGCTGCCAAGTCCTGAAACAAGGGTGCCACGACTGTTTACTGCTAGCCAACAGCTCTGCTAACGTGGCCCTCTCCTCACAAGCAGGTGCTCTGACATCTCCAAGCTCTTTTCACACATTCTTCCCCACTGCCATAGTTACATCCTAAATCTCCACCACGTGCTTGCAAGTGAACAATTGCCAGGGGCCGTGAAAAAGAAGCTTGTGTTTGTATGTCCAGACAACAGCATGTTCCTTTAAGGTGGAGATGCCAAGAGCCCCCAAAACCACAGAGATGCTTCAAATACCTGGCTCTGTATTTACCAGCACCCACATTATCTGCACTGCTCAAAGTGCCAGCAAGTCTGGACAAAGCTTCTTGGGACACCCAGAGACCAAGACACCAATCCTGGCTTCCAGCAGTGAATCACAGAGCAGCAGTACCCATCCTCTCTGCACCAAAACACAAGGGGAAATCCTCTCACTTACTGGGAAAAACAGAGAAAGGAAAGCATCCCCCTGAAAATGAATGGGTTTTGGTCACTATAAACATGGATTTGGAAAGACAACATCAGGAAAAGGCTGCCTACCAACCAAGTCATCCTATGCCTAAATGCAAGATACAGTAAATGAACTCCCAAGGTGCTTTCTTATCCATTAGGAAATCACCCAGACATAAGGAGATTTTCTGGTGTAAAACAGATCAGTAAAAAGGCAACTGAAATACAGAGCTTGAGAGACATTGCACAAACTTGGAATGGTATTTGAGAGTCAACACTGGGTGACACCTAACCCAGGAAAAATGTTAACAGTACATTAACTGTGAGATGAATCAAGCCTGTTTCATTCACAGCGTAAGTGGGAAGCCCCACTGAAAAGTCCTCTCCCTGTGCTTAGGGAAGTGGCAACCATTTATTATTTCCCAACCACTTAAGCACCAGGAGGGGGAAAAAAAAAGTACACATTTGAGATGACCAAGACAATTTTACTGCAAGACAGACAGAACGTGACTTGTTTGCCCAGCTGTTGTTTGCCCAGAACACTGGGCACTGCTATCACCCCAGTTACTGTTGTAATTCAACATTTCCATGCAAGCACCTTGACCTTTCAGTTTCACCATCCTCTTTGGGCAAGCTCTGATGAAGGGTAAAAATGCAGCCCTGCCTCTTCACTGCATGTGGCCAGAAACTCCTGATTCGGGAAGGGGGCTGGGGAAGGGAAATACACTGGAAAAAGAGGGTAGAACTTTAAAAATAGAAATGCTGCTTAAAGGCCATATACTTGCTTACAGTGTCAGTACATAAGGAAAACAGTAACAGGATCCAGTCGCATGCAGCCTCTTGCTAACTTGTTCCACCACTGCAGCCAGTACAAGGCAGCAACTCTCCAACTTTTTTCCATCATCCTATTCCTACTGAAGAAAAAGTGCTCCAGCTCCTCCCTTCCCATCTGCTCCAACCGTTATTAATATCAATCAGTTATTAATTAAATATGATGACCTACAGCTATAATAGGCCTGGCTCTAACGCCAGGGGAAGCTTGTTTCTGAACCTGAGGTTTATCAGGCATGGAAAGATCAATCCAGAGAACGTCAGGATGTATGGAAAGGAATGTACACTGGAGGGTGGGGAGATGAGCAGCAGCCATGAGGATGCAAAAGAAAGGGGTGTCCTGTTCAACTGCCAATACCCAGGGCAGCTGGTCAGTAATGAATGGCTGCCTACAAACTATCTGGATAAACATGCACTCAGAAGTTTCAAGGAGAACACAAAACAAAATCTCATGTGTTTTTACAGATTCCTAAGGATTCTGGGCCTTTCCAGGTGGACAAAGCTGCTTATCAGGAAAGCAACTTGAGAAAGGAAGAAGGAAGAGTTCTCTAAAATCAGAGGTGGCCTTGCAGCCATTGGAAGTGTCCAAGCAATAAATCTGGAAAGTTAGTTGCCAGCCAACACCATATTCTATCCATAATTTCAGTTATGGTCACAAACAGCAAAATAGAAAAAAACAAGCAAGCAGAGAGAGAAGGGAGAAACTTTAAAGGCAAAATCTGCCCTTGGAGCAAACATCACACTACGCTGGTCCCAGACCTTGTGTGTTGACCTTTGATAGCCATACCCTTGCAAGCTACCACTGCTCCTCAACTTGCCCACTGAGATTTGGGCAAAGCACAGCGTTGCAGCAGCAGGCATGCAGCTCTCCCATCATCTATTTCTCCCCAAATTTCACGCCACCTTCAGGCCCTGAGGAATCTCCCCGTCAGCAGCTCCAGGCGCCTCTCCCAGTGGAGCATGGCCCACCTCCCAACAGGGCTTCTTGCTTCCCTTCAGCCTCACAAGGCAAGTACCTTTGTTTCTCCTGGGTGGGACGAGGGGGAATTTAGACTCAGCCAGCAATCTCTCTTCCTTCTCAGCTCCCATCTGTCCTCACACCCCGCTCCACTCCACAGCTGCTCCCAGCAGAGCGGCAAGATGCAGCTCTCAAGCTCGGAAGCCCGGATGCACCCGAGCTTCAGAGATGCTTCATGTCTCTCCCACTCCTGCCTCCTCTACCTCCTCTCCTGCGACACTCTCTTCTCCTGGAGCAGCAGATGTAGAGGAGCGGTGGTAGGAGGCAGACACATTGGAGGGGAGCCCTGCTGCAGTTCTCCTCCGGCAGGCTCAGGAGCCGCACAACGTGTGGAAACCAGCGAGGAGAGGAGCAGTATGCAAAGGGGAAAAAAATAAAAAATAGTGCAGAGCGACAGCAGTGGGTAGTGCTGTTCCTCTGGGAGGAACAGAACAGGGGGAGGTGAGATGAACCAACTAGAGAATAGGAAAGGAACCAAAATGAAGAGGAGGAATAAAATGTAGAAGATGCAAAAAAGAGAAGCAGATGTTCTTGCAGCACTTATTCCCTCTGACATTCGTGCCCAGCTCTTCCATCTTCCTCCAGAACTGGGAAATGAGCTGCTACGTGCTCCCTTCCCCACTGCCAGCACCCTGACCCTGTACCACACACAGAATGACACAGCCAAGAGCCCCAACACTGCTCCTGGCAGTGCAGAAGGGAACTCTGAGCATACCTACAGGCAGGACATGGGGCTCTGCTATGACACACAGCTAAGATGCAACATAACCTGGTGAATCATTCCTACTGTCCAGCCTTCTCAACCACCTTGGATTCAAACAATCCCCATCCCCATCTCATCCTCTGCTTCCTTGTTTCATTAAATAATCCTTTTCCACCCACCCTGTCCCAGCTCCACTGGTGCAGCAGGGATGCCCTGAGTCTGGGGAGATGCTGCTGGTTGTACCCAGTGCCTCACTTGGCTGCAGCCAATCTGCAAGGCTGGTTCCACCCAAGGGCTACTGGCCAGCTCGTCATAGAGGGGAGCTTCAACAGCAATAAAATGGTCAATAAAAGGGTCAGCTGGCCATGAAGATCACAGCAGACTGGTCTGCACAAGTGACTAATGGGGTGATTCCTGTACTGGAAAAAGAGAAGGGACCTGAGGTCCACATGTACAAACCCTGGCTCACATCCTGTCCCTGATGTGACAGGGGCACACTTGGAGCAAGGGAGTTGGCAATGTGCCTCATGCTGAAGCATCTCCTAGAATAGTTCAGTCATAAGGAAAGAAGATGAGTCTCTATTTTTCTTCCAGCAGCCTTAGTTTCTTTCCTCTGGAATAGATTCTGGCTACCAGTTAAGGAGATTCCCTCCAGAAAAAGGCACTGGAAACAGAAAGCCTTTCTTCCAAACCCACAGGGTGGAGCTGCCTGCGTCCCAGCACTGCTGCAGTTCTCCTCGTGGGCACTGAGGTTACTCCTCAGTGGGAGGATGAGTGGACTCCATGCCCCTGCCCTGCCATCCCACAGCCCATCCCATGGCTGGCAAGGTCCCTGCCTGTGAGGACCCAGCACCACACAGGGGGAAAACAGAGTCTGCCTCCAAACAAAACCAATTTCCATTTTGTAATTTATTCAAGAACTCCAACAATTTCAGGGAAAAGGTGGGTGAGGCATTTTCTTCAATACTCGGAGACACTACAGGGATGAAGGGGGCAGGCAGCAAGGGACAGTAGGGTGAGAGATCAGCCTCAGCCAACACCAGGAACCTGCAAACCCTGAAGAAGCTACAACAGGGAAAATGGCTACAAAAATCCCTTTTTTGAGGCATAAATTAAATCCTCAGGCGGTTACACCGCAAAAACACCTTCTGTCCCTTCTTTTAAAGAGTCACAGTCAGGACTCATCAAAGCCACTTAAAAAGTATCTGGCAAAAAGTTCCCAAACATTAAAAATGGTTCTCTTTATTTTGGCATGCCAAGACTCACAGCATGTAGCGGTCTGTACCAGCAAGAAAGGAGGGATGGGCCAACACATCCTGGTAAAATGAGAAAGGATACAAATCTTGGCTCCCTGTTCAAACTGAACCAGAACTGAACTGTTCCTGAGTGATGAAAAAAAAAAAATCTTATGGGATTTCCAGCTCATTTCTGTAGGCTCGAGATCAGATTCTGAACTACTGTGTTTATGCAAAAGTGAACCAGACCTTTGAATATTTGGAGGAGCATTCACTGCTGAGCCACGTTTTTCTTGGATGTCAAAAGCACGGGAAGTTCTCATATTTTTTAAGAGAGAAGAGAAGAGGGATAAGGTGGGGGGGAGAAGGAAGAGGGCCTTTTTGTTGCTACAACATAAATAGTATATTGCATACAGCTGCTTGCGCGCTTCCCTGTGTGGTCAACAAAACAGGGAACATATTTTAAGCTTGTTTTCCAAAACACTGCATGACAAACTTGTACTCAGAGGCCCATGAAATACAGCCCCTGACTGTGGACATCTCACCACGCTCCATCAGACACTCGCTGCTGCTGGGTGAATGAAGGAAACAGAACATTGGGACAGCCCAAAACATGGAAAACTAAAGCTGCAAATCACATCTCTGCACTTCTATGGCACAACCTAATTTAGAACTGCTTGTAAAAAGCTTAATTTTAACAGATTCTGGTAAAGCAAAAATAGGCAAGATTGAGATGGAGGCGACAAAAATGATTAGAGGGCTCAGCAGATACGAGGCAAGATTGATAAGGGTGGGAGTGTTTAGTTTAGCGAGAGATGAGTAAGAGGGGAGACGATAACAAGTATACAAGTTGTGACTTGGCCTGAGAGGGTACATCTGGTGCTTTTGCCATTTCTCATAATGCAAGAGAAAGAGGACATTGAATGAAGTCAGGAAGCAACAGCCACCAAAAAAAACCCCCAAAACAAAACGGCAGATAAAAAGATTTTTTTTCCTTTCTTAATATACAACTCATAATTACTCCCTGGAACTTAGTGTCACAAGGTATCACCAGGGCCAAGAGCATGGGGAGGATGCAAAGAAAGGATTAGACACTTGTAGAGATAGTTATGAGAGCATTTACAGCTATATTTTGAAAAATAAAAATAGAAATCAAGGTACAAATGTTTATGCTTCAGGGCACAAACAACCTTAAATTGCTGAAGTCTGGGAGGATATTTTCCCCCATGGACAGGTCCTTCATGGGCTTCTGCCCAAGGACTTCAGCCAGGGCTGGAGAGCTCCCCTGTCCAACAGGCTGCAACTGCTCCTGCCCCTTGGTCTTTGCAGGTATCTCAGTCCTGCACCTCTGATCCCAAAGCCCATTCCTCAGCCCCCTCTGAGCCTCCTCAACCCTCAGAGACTTCTGGGCAGGGGGGGCCAGCCATGTTCCCCAGCGTAGCCCCTGCCCATGTCACCTGGCCCCAGCTGCTCATTTCCTCTTTCTTCTTTACATCACATTTAAGTTTCAGGTCCTTATTTTGCCAGCCCTTCCTCTCCCTGCTATTTCGACTGCCACTTTTTCCTCCCTCAAACCCAAACCCCCAGCTCCAGCCCCTGCCATCCACTTGGGCTCTCCAGGGAGGGCTGACCCCCTTGCACCCAGAAGGTGAAGCATCCACCTCCACACCCACCAACGACGCACAGGCTTGAACACAACTTCACAATGTCAGGCAAATTTTCCCTTTCTCGATGTGAAGCCATTCCTCAGAGGAACCCTGCATCCCTGAGGAGGAGGAGGACCCTCCTGTGGATGTGGCACCTGCGGGGCAGCGGCAGTCAGGCGCTATTACGGACCCTGGCGCTCATCAACGCGCTGGAACTGACATGCGACTCGGGGAGACAAAGAGAGATTTTGAAAGCAAGTCAGTCTATTAAATTTATACCTACCTGCACAATGTGAAGCAAACCACATCTCGGTTTCCTTTCATGTGCATGACAGTCTTAACTTGTTTCTTTTAATCCCATAAAAGCAGCTAAAGCATGCAACATGCTTCCCGGAGACGAAGCAAACCTGTATTTTACTTCCTGACAGTGATTTAGTTTATAGGGTGTTGGTTTTTTTGTTGTTCTTTTTTTTTCAGGGAAGATAATGAACATTGTCCAAAGCTGGTATTATAAAGGAAATACTACATGCTACATGCTAGACACCTGGCATTTAAAAGAGAATCCCATAAATTGACACTGTCTGTAACGGACCAAACACAGCTGCAACCCCTCACGCTGCACAGACACCAGCACTGGAGGCTGGAAGATCCCAGCATCTCCTGCCAAGGTTTTCTTTGGAAATCAGCACCCTTCTGAAAATTCAAAGCGTCTCTCATTTAGTCGGTCACACCCCAAGCAGGACCGGGGAGATGACCAGGGCTCTATGACTATGCAATAAATCCAGCAAATCCAAAGGGCTGGAGCAGTAATCCATGGAAATGTTCCAGGCAAGAGGGGGGTTTAAGTGCCTTTAATTCCCAGCTGCAAGCCCAACAAGCTGCCAGAAGGCGGAGACCACCGAACACAAGGGGTTAATGGCCTTGCTAAAGAAAATGATACACATAATTTCCTTTTATCATAAAACAATACGTTTATTATTTTCGGTATATCTGCTAAAGGGCATGGCCTTCTGAGTGGAAAACAAAACACAGCTTGGTCACATGTTTATTTGCTTCAGCTACTCCCTTTCCCTTCTGATAAATAATCAAACATGCCATCCAGAAAAAACAAAACCAGTGAGCTGGGAAATTTGATGGTCATCAAATAGACTAAGATACCAAGAAAAGCAGCCCACTGTTCCCACAGAGAGTTTTCTGCCCCACACCTACACTAACATCTGAGTAAATAACTTCAGTCACTCTTTCCATTTTCCCCATGAAATTACTCCTACTGTTAAACAAATTGTCCTTAAGGCAGTTGCAAACACCATTTTTTTCCCCTGCAAAGTAGAACAACTTCTGAACATTAAAAAGCCAGACTAGCAATATATTTTCAAAATATGTTTGTTGTACTTGCGGTTTGGCTGAACACACAGCTTGATTTCTCTCTCTCTCGCTCTCTTTTCTAGGAAGATGGGGGTTTACAGTTTAAAATTTTAAAGTGTATTTGGATCTTGGAGAGGCAGGAAAAGCCTCAAGGAGGATGGGTTTTCTCCATAGGGCAGGCAGCATATTTTCCATTTTCTCTTATGTTTCACACTATACGAGCACCACGAATGCTTGCCAAAAAAAAAAAAGTTACCTGCTATTTCAGTGGACTTCTGCGGGGGGGAGAAATCACTGAGAAATATCAAGCAGTTTTTTAAAGTCACTTGAACAGAGGGGAAAAAATCCAGCATCCGTGTTGTGACATGGATTACCTAGAGGATCTACACTATCTTCCAATAACCCCTGAAGACCATTCATACAACAATCATTAATACTGAAAAACTGCAGAGAAAATCCCTCACGTGAGAAGTTAACAACCATTACCCGGCGTGAGCACGCTTTCCCTTTCCTTTTGTAGTACCACAGGTCTAAACAATAGTCATATGAATGAGATAATAGCCATGCTTGTCTCAGCAGCCTGATTTTTATTAGCATGAAATTGGTACAAATATTAGCGAGGCTGGTTCGCATGCGGTGCCAGAGCCACCATGCAAACAATTTGTGGAAAACAAAAAAGCTATTCGGTGCGTTTGCGCCACTTGTGCTGCCCAGAGCAGCAGCAATGTTTCCTTTTCTTGGAGGGGTTTGTTGTTTAGGTATTTTTGGCAGTTTCTGCAAGGAGAAGCTGCAGCACCCGGCAAGCAGCAGGGATGGTGGCACATGGCTGCTCCTGTGCCAGAGGGGCAGCACCACAAGGTGACAGGCACCCCAAAAAAGGACTCGGCCCTTGCCACAGCTCTCCAAAGCCATGCCAAAAACCCCACCCTTGTCAACACTGCCATAAACAACCTGAACTGGCTGCTTTTGCATCAAACCAAAGCAATTCCCCTCTCCTGTGCTCCAAGCTGCCTGCGCAAGGCAGCGCATTAAAAGTTCAGCCCTGCCTGCACGCTCCTTTCCTCTGAGCGCTCGCAGAGAAAATGAAGAGTTTAACAGAGTGAGCTCTTACTGTCTGCCTTTAGATTTCCGTCTTCGCGCTGGAGATGTTTCTGGCTGCTTCTGTGAAGCGGGGGCTGAAGAATGGTAAAAAGATGTTTGAATAAACAGGAAGTGCCGTGCAGCCGGAGCACAGGCTGGAGGGAGACGCTGGAGCACTGCCCTTCGCGGCAGCCACCAGGCTCTGCCTCCACAGTAGCAACCTCTGCTTTTACTAAATGACAAAGAAACCGCAAAGCATTCCTTACCTAATTCTTCCCTTGCGAAGTGGTGAGATCAGCTGGAGCTCACAGGTAATCTCAAAGTTGGGATTAGCACTCCACCCGGCACAAAAATCTAGTGACTCCACACTATTAAACCCCCCTATCTGTGAGCAGAAACAGGCAGAACTAATTATGTCCCCAAACAGACCAAACAGCAGGCAGAAGCACACCTCGCTTCTGTATCTAGGCAAATTCGGATTTGCACGGAAGTCCAGCCAAGCTTGACATTCCTACCCTCAACAGTGCCGTGACTTGCTCTGGAAACCAGCTTGGGAGGCTGGCCGGGCTGCAGAGCTGTTTTCTCTGTGTGAACTGAAATATAAACAACCGCCCAAAAAACACAGCTTGTCTTGGGTGCAGGGACTTGCATTCGGCATCTCCGAAAGTGTAACTTCAGCATTCCGGCAGATGCCACCCCTCCTTCGCTGTCTCCTTCCCCTCCCTAAAACAAACTACCTATTTAACTGCAGATGACTAACTAACCGTCTCCCCACCCAATTATCAAAGCCCTGTCTGCTGTCATATTGGTGACATGACACAGATATTGTCAAGAAAAAGTAAACTGGGGCTGGCACTCAAAGGCAGCTCGTGAAGAGATGAGCAGTCGAACAGCCATATTCAATAAAAAAGAGGAACAGGATTCCTTTAGAAAATGTATTGCTGTTGTGGCAACGTGCTGCTGCCACTGAAGGGACTGATTTGTTATTTAGCATGTAGTCTTGGACTGTCTGTCATTCTGGGTGCTAATGCTCTGCTAAAATAACTCATTGGGAGCTGTCAGTGGGATGTTTACATAGGCCCCCAATCTTTTCTTCATACAAGGAAATTTTTTACTGGAATTCATCTTCTTTTGATCTCACATTCAAAGCAACAGCAGCTTGATAGACATGCAAGTCTGAAAGCAAATCCAGACGCTGAAGATAAACCGCCAGAGTATGACAGGCAGGAGCATCTAAAGCTTATAAAAATGAAGAGAACAGCATGTCGTCTGAGTATTACAATAGCAGAAATCAAGAGACATATTAGGTGGAACTGATCAGCCACAAAAACAGTTCAAAAGGCAGATCATAGAAACAGAAGACTAAGCTAGAAAAAAAAATAAAATTGGAAAGATCTGCTTTACAGAGGCATCACCTCCTTTCTGAGCACCGCGGCGTTTCCGCTCCAGCACGTAAACTTAAGGGGAAAAAAAGAACAGGGCTGGTGCTGTCTCTACTAACTCAGCAGTTCTTACCTTCAACTCACCAATTAATTTGCCGACTGTACGTTTCAATTACGTGTTATTCAAAGTGAAATAAAAATAGGACACTGTGCCACTCGCATCTACAGCCCAGCCCTCCCCAACACTACAGAGATGAGGAATTGGTGCCTCTTCGTTAGAAATTGCATCCCTCTGCAAGGTGCAAAAGGGGCCCTGGCTTGAGCCCCTGCCACCATTTTAGCTTGCTCATCTTTACAAGGGCTAAGTCTTGGGATGCTCCTGAGCGCTGCCTCTGCCACCGGTGCAGAAATATTCATTCAGAAGGTAATTTTATTTAAATTGAATTACGTGTGCCACAGAGTCTGCAGTTACGTTCCGAAGGCGACACTTGCCGGGAAACAATTGCTGAAACTTTCTCTAGAAACCCATACATTTTTAATTTTTCTTCCCCAAATAAGCTTCTTATTCTAATTGAAGTCAGCAAATATAATGAAAAAGTAATTCTCAAACAATTTTGTACTTAGAGCTATTTGTTAACAAACACTGAACGAGCAGCAGTGTTAGGTTAAAGGGCAGCAGGATTCCACATTATAATTTAGCCTGCGGTTATTTCTGATTAAGAACACCCTCCGGGACGGCAAAGCAAGATCTTCTTTTGCAGCAGGCATAGCTTTTAAAATTAGCCTCTTCTCAATAATAAAACCAACAGGAAAACTGTGGATTTAAAACTGTATTAACCAATTTGAAGTAGCGCAATCACTTTATGTCTTGCTTTCTGCAAACCACTGTTCCCTGCCTTAGTCAAGTTTCAAATGTAAAAATGCTGCCTGGATTCTGAAACTGTTGTAAGAAAGTCACCTTCTGTCATGCTTATGTAGCTATCTAATGTGCTAAAGGCTGATTATTTATCTTTAAACTGTACTAGTTTAATCTTTTAAGGTCACCACTAATCTGCTCCAACCTTTTAAAAAATAGCAGCTTTCAAGACTTACTGCTGGAATCACTAAACTCTGAGCTGAATGTCATTGTAAGGGATACATTAGCCAGAGTGAGTGTAGTTTTACAATGTAAACACCAAATATAAATCCCCACCTAAATGAGAAGAAAAATATGATGTCCATGCCAGGAGAAATATCAGTAAATAAGGCCAACGCTGTATTATTTCACACAAATATCGTTCCAAATCATGTTGCTATTTCTCTCTCCTCCCCCTCCCTTCCCAGTGCAAAATTTGGGTATAATTTAAAGGATCATTAGGTGTTTTTTCTTTATCTTTTCCCTTTCTCAGCAGCAGCTTTGCCTGCCTGCTGTGAAGCCTCCTGACCACATTTGGAAGTTATTGCAAAGTCCAAAACCCCCTCATAGGTTATTTGTGTGCATGTGCTGAACAGCAGCCTTTTATACTCTTCTTTTTCCTTTTCCCCTCGACTTCTTCTGGACTTGAATGTCACAGTAGACCTTGAATGTGAAATGGCTTCAAGCTAATTGCTTTAATTGCTTGAAGATGTGCAGGCAGGTGAAACCTGATCCCCTTGGCCATTGTAGAGACCAGGAACAACACAGGAATGTTTACATAGTGGTTTGAGTTTAATAGACAGTAGAGCTGAGTTTCAGACAGCTAGCAAAAACATAGCTAATAGGTGACCTCTTAATGTAGTCCTCCTTTTTAAAAACAAAATACAATTTCGTTTTATACAAGGCAATGTCCCTAAATGCCAAGGTTATCTGCTTGACTTTTTGAGTGAGCATGCACTGCGTTGCACCTGACATTTATACCAGAAACTCTATCCTGAATGCATTTCCCTCTACCTTAAAACAAAAAGCACTTTATGTGTCAGTCACCTTACAAACAGATTAGAGCTGGATGGGGTTTCCTCTTAAGTGCAGTCATTTTAATTTAAAATTGAGTGTTTCTCACCACTGTCACATTCCTTCCCCCTCATCCCCTGGGCACTCCTACCCTCTGGTGGGCACTGGCACAAGTCCCTGGAAGGGTCTTCTGGAAAGGCCAAATACTTTCACTGCTTTTCTAGAGCTTTTCCTACTTTTCCAGAGCTTCCAGTGCATTTGCACCACGCTGTTAAGCTACGACGCACTTTTGCAAAGGCGCAGTTTGGTTTCACACACGGCACAAATTCAGCAGCTCCTCCTCAGGCAAAACTCCTCCTGACTGAGAACTGCAGCATTCGGGGTCACTGACGATCAGGCTTGCTTTCCAAGAATCATGAGGTAACTAAAACACACTTGAAACCAGCCAGAGACCAGCGAGCAGGTACAGCACAAGTGTAGAAACCAAAGACTGAATTTGGCAGCACTGGTAGCATAGAGATATTTACTGTAGGTCTAGTCCAAAAAACAAACACTGAAAACAGGTAATACCAAATAGTCACTTTCCTGGCACAGGAACTTCAAGTTTTGTTGCCAATCCTAAAAAAACAGTTAAAATCACTTGTATCGAGTGAATACCAGCTGAGAAATGACATGTGTTGCATCCCAGACAAAAAGGAATAATTAAAATAACATTTATGGAGGAAGGAAAAAGGGAAGGCAGTCTGAGATGTAAGACTGGGAAAAGCACAAACACACAGAGGCAGAGAAGATGAGGCCAAACTAACACGAATTTCATATGAACGAGAAAGGAAAGCAACTCCCTGCCACACAGACCTACAAATAAAGGGCATTTCCAGTCTGGTCTTGGCAATTACACTCAAAAAAGTTTCAAATTCTCTAGTACTTTTTGCTGGAGCTACCAACCCCTTGAACAGAAGCAAAGAGATGCAGGAGGGAGGCTGCTCCAGCCACTCTGGATTCAAACTGTGGCTCCCAGGAAGACAATAGATGCTGGCTGCTCTGCTCTACCTTGCCTGCTATTCCCAATCCTCTGAAGCAAATGAGTAACTGATCTTAAATAATACAGAACAAAGGGAACAATAGGAGCTGGAAAGCAAGCTGGGATACTTGGGAACATGCCTCTTTCTTTTGAGTGAGAATCTCGCCGGCACACATGCACACACTGAGTTACAGAATCACAGAAGTTGTTGTCCTGTGTCGTCCCCCCCTCACCCATCACCTCCTTAAAAGCTCAAATTCCAGCCACTGTGGGGTTTCGATAGATTTTTATTTTTTTTTTCCCTGCACGGCCCGAAACATTAAGAAAAAAGGAGAAAGTTCAGAATAGGAGGGGGGAAAAAAAAAAAATAGAACAGAGTCAATTTAAAGATTTAGTATAAACTAGTCCAAGCCTGTGGGAGGAACGCTAAGTGGAAAAAGTAAACACGGTCCCCCCAAGAAGTTCCCCTGGAAGCTGAGCAGGCAGCCAGTGCCTGGTACCCGCTGCCCCGCGCCCGGGGAGGTCAGCACAGCTATGCTAAACTGACAGGTTCAGTTTACAGCAGGCCAGCACTTTGTTTGGATATACTGGCCTTGCTCACCGCCAGCTTAACAACAGATGGCTCGAAAACTTTCATTATGTTGCAGAGGGCTGAACTGCAAACAATCGGGAAAACTGCGAGAAGTTTAACTCCCTGCGAGCCGAGCGGGGAAGCGCTGCCCTCGCCAGCCGGCGGCTCCTCCCGCCCCGGCCATGGGCGCCTTTAAATTAATTAAAGCGGGATGGGATGATTAATCATACCTGCACACGGTCCTGGGGATGCCTGGGAAAAAGAATTTGCGATTTGACAAGGTCATTTCAATAAAAGTAGCATTCCAGGAGAAAATGGACTTTGACGGATTGCAAAGCTGATTTTAAACCTTCCTCAAGCCTCTGGCTCTAGGAAAGTTATAGAAAGTTTCTGCAATAATCCTCAAATCGGGATTTATCAGGAGCTTTCTGATGAGAGTTCTTCCATCTACAGAAACAGAGCCTCTGTCCCTCACATTCTCACTTCAAACTTTCACCCTGCACGGCAGCAGAAGGCCAGCAAATAATCTAACGTGCAGATCTGAATATGATTTATCCAAATCTGTGTATAATTTAAATATTCATCTAACTGATTTGATTCATATGCACCCTAATATCTTTTAACGCTCTAAGGCAGGTTATAAAGGCACCTTCCGAGGTTTAATTCAATTGACAGTCTTATATACATCTCATCACTGAAAACGCATTATTTTATATTATTCAAGAAATGAACAAATCTGTTTTCCACAAATGTATTTTAAAAGCGACTCTTTCCTGTTATTGAAAGAAAATTGTGTTTATTACTCCTTTAGCATAGTGTAAACTCATAAACGTCAACAGAGAGTACAAGGAAAACTGTCAACTAAATATTGTTTCCTTCATGAGCTGCTCTTCCAAGTCAATTACGCCTTTCAACTTCTGGGGCATTGTATGATAAACTGGCAGTAAAAATCATTCACATTAATATACCATGGTGCCTTGCCTGCAAAAGGTAATTAAAGAAGTAAATGACTCATAAGAATAGACATATTAGCTGCAAAATGAAAGGCAACTGAGCTGCCACATGAAAATATGTACCATTAAGATACTGCATTTTCATATTCCTGTAATCAGCTTCAGTAGACTAATGCTTATTTAATCCAGTTCTCGCCTAAGTCCATCAACAACTGTTTTTTGCTGTTTTCTCCTTCACTGAACATTATGTGTGCAGGTTTGGAATAAATACTGCAATAAGAATTTTGCATAGTCAATTGAAGAACAGGTTTTTTATCTTTTAAAAACTATTTTTCTTTCTCACCAAGAGGAATACAGCAGAGAAGGATACCAAGAAACCCCACGTTTCCTGGGGTTCTTTCAGTGCCAATATGCTTTGAGTGAAATTTACACCCTGGTCTAGCATTAGCCATTTTGATTTGTGAAATACAGCAGGAAATCAAGCCTCATCTTCCAACCTTCTTGTTGTTCATATGGGAAGGGTTTGCCTTGTTAATGCATGTTTTCATTAGGGTTAGAAAAATTAGACAGGCTTTCTCTTTCTTAAGTCTTTGACACAAGGAGGGGCAAGGAGAGGAAGGGGCAGGGCTGGGTTTGTGGAGGAGATGGAGCTGCAGGCTGGGGAGCCACAGCAGGGGCATCACCCCCGTGATTTGCTCTGCCCAGCCCAGCCACAGCTGACAAGACCCAAACTCCAAACACGGGCACCATCCTGGCATCCCACCCTGGCAGCAGGACAGCCAAGCTCAGCACAACACACTCCTGAATTTTAGGAAGGGCCATTGCTGGGAGCTCACCCTGCAGTGCACATCTCAGCCCATGCTGTTTCTGTAGCCACCACATAAACCAAAGCCTTTTGGTGACGGATCTTGGGTTCAACTTCACAAGTTCATCTTTCTCCTTCCAAGGGGACAGCAGGGAGATGGTGAAATTCAGGGAACAAAGTACAGTTGTGTCCAAAAGAAAACACCCTGCAAAATACTCAAACATTTCTAACTCATCCTGTTTGTGACCAGTAATTAAAATATTCTTTTCATCACAATAATAGCTCTGTAAGGCCAAGATCCAAACTGCTTTTGACTGCACAGCTCTCACAATTATTTCATTTTCTAAAGTATGGGGTGGAGTGAGCTCCAGTATCTCAGCTACTGCTACAGCGCTCTGTTGACAAATGCTGACTTTCCTAAACGGCAGACGCTGTGTATGTACCATCCATCCTTTATTTATTGTGCCCGACACAGGTTTATCCTTGCAAAAAGAGATTTTTCAATAAAAATCTCCACACATTGCTTTGCAACCTGCATTATATGTTGCTTATTTATCACTATCAGTATGAAATAGTGTTAGACTTAAAATGTAGGATCAATCATTATTTAAACTGTATTATTGCTTCTCCATTTGAGCAGACATCACTTTGTACCCACAATTAATGAGCTCTAGTCCTTTTTCTAATTAAGGAACAAAGGTTCTTGTGTGCAGAGTATAGAGTGACACTGTCTAGAGAACACACATTTAAATAGAAGAGAATCCTTCTAATTACCTTACAATAGGATTTTTCATATCCAGGAACATAATAGGATCAAGAAATTAGAGCATTTCCAAGAGCATTTACAAATAAGTCATTACAAAACACCGTTAAAAGGTAATAATGCATCCCTAAAAACAAGGGGACCTTATGGAGACTTGTGCCTAACGCTTTGGTATTTACAGAATTAACCTTTGAGCATTGATACAGGGAAAAATGCAACACAGAAATTATTTTATAGATGTGTATGCACAGAGATAAATCCAAAAAAAATGAGGAGTCAGCTATTAGAGCCTAAACCACTTTAGGCTCACACAGATTAGGATCCAAACACATAATTAAGAAAGTCAGAAAGGTAACCTCACTTTATCCAGTAATTAGGGCTGTTAGAAATTGGATACTGTCTCTTAAAAGTGTTACAAATACACGGCACTACTAAATAACCTGCACTGCTGGGAAAGTATACTCGCTATCAAGGGCAAAGCTGCTATACACTGAGGTAACAGTAAATGACAGACTGTTGTTCAAGTCCATTAGCTGCTATGTGATAGGAGCACATTCACTAGCACACGACCTGTGAAAAATCTTAGATCTCTTTAAATCTTTGAATTGGATTGCTGCATTAATTCTTAAGAACTGCAATCCTTCAACCAAGTCAAATTACCCTCATTAACAGGGGAAAAACTGCCTCTGCAATAAGTTAAAAAAAAAGAGATATTTATTACCTATAATCACTTTCACGTACTTCACCTGTAAGTGTGACAAACTGGGACAACAACTCGAGAGGCTGGCACCAGTTCAGCCGCTGGTGGGGCCGGGGTGGAGGGGACACGCCGTGCACGTGTCACCCCCTGTGCCTGCGCGCGACGTTCAGCGGGAATGCTTCTTGGGGAAAAACCTCAATGAATGTTCCAAGAAAAGAAAAATCACTAAGAATAAGCACAGGCACGGAAGCGATCTCTGTGTGTGCCACTGAAATAACCGCAAAAGAGGAGGGGAAATTCTTCAGTTATTCAAGACTTGATTAGAACACTACTTCATAATTAGGCATGTTACAAGTATTGTCATCAACCAGAAAATTCATGTACTAACTCAAAGGTCTCAGAAGCTGGCTCAAGCCTTCTATTCATTAACAACATCTGCTATTAATGTTTAACCCTCATAAACTCGCACCAAACATTCAGCATTCAACAAAGCTTAAAAATAAATATTTTGTTGTGCTGTTTTATCCGCGTGGTGATCTGCTCAGTTCTGCGGATATCGAGAACCACTACAATGGCCAGAGAGATAACAGACAAATATTTGGTCTTTGTTGGAAAGAAGATATTCCTTTCTCCAGTCACTGCTTCTCTGCACTTCAGATGCTACAGCTCCCGAGCCAGGCCAGTGCAGCACAATAAACAGCAATGCAGACATACAGATATACACACACCTATATGATGGCATGAATCATTTATTTTAAAGATGAAACTCCTTGGAATAATTTTCAGGATGAGTGTTCTAAAGGACCCTGTTTAAATTTTTTCCTAATTTAGAAATGAGCGTTCCTGGGACGAAAGATTCCCTGTGAAATGGGAAGCTGAGTAAGTCCAGGATCCAGAAATGAGAAACAGAGCGTTTCATCTTCATTTTACTGCTGCGAATCCAGATGAGAGCCCTGATCTCACAGTCAGATCCTAATGGGCAGATCCTTGGAAGAGCCTTTGGAAAGACTCATTTCCACCAGTGTGGTTTTAATGTAAGCGTTGCAATCTGCTTGTGCAGGCTCATTTACAGCGTGGAGACAGAGCTAAGTGGTGAGTACTGCGACCATCTAATGACTCCTGGAAGCGCATCCGGACATCCCCCGTCCCCATCCCTCTTCCCAGGGATGGATGTCGGTAGCTCAGCCCCTGCTGGGCCCATCCTGGCTCACAGGGGCAGCCCTGGAGCACTGGTGGGCACGTCCCACAGCTCCCTGCCTTCCCTGCTCCCTCCTGCCCACACTGACCCCTGGGCAAGCCGACCCCCGGGTCTCCACAGAGCCTGGAATTCCAGCATCAGGCGGGTGAAGATCCTGCCTGCACTCATCTCACCGTCATTTTCTCATCTGCAGCAACGCCAAGACACAAACCAAGCCACAAAAGTAATGAAAAATACAGCTCTTTTTGTCTTCAAACATGACATTCATGGTGGATTCACTGTCTGCATGTTGCAGCACGCTCTATTCTTAGCACCGTGCCTTTTAAAGTTAGGCCCATTATTTTCTACGGTGTATCAAGATCAGTATGTATAACATATGCCATATTGTTGACACTTCCCTGGATGTACTGCACACCATATGCCTAAAGCACTAAAAGGGGTGATGAACAGAGTGGCAATACTGAAAGGAGAACAAGATACACCGAGCATGTTGAATGAATTCAGTTATATAATTCAGCCAATAAGGGTTTCCATACATTTAACAATCTCTTTTTTTTTTTTTCCCCTTTTTTCTTCCCCCCCTCCCCCTTGTATAAAAATGAATTTAACAACTTTCCACTGTGAAAAGTTAACACCCTGGACACGTATTCAAAGCAAACATTTAATCACAGTGGGCCCACCAGGTCTAAAAAGTATACATGTAAAGATAGATCATATATAATCACACCAATAAAACAAACAAAAAAGGACTATTCATACATTTTAGCAATAAACTAAAAAAATAAAACATACAGTTTTGCTCCTGCTTCCACTTGTCCTTTATTTTACCTTGCATAAATCTATACATCAAGTTCAATTCCTAGAACTAGGGAAGATGTCATCTTGCCCATCTTCAGAGCTTTATTTACTAGTTTCTCTACTAAGAATTATTACTTGAAGAACTCAGAAACTAATGCTCTCTTACACTACAGTATTTTTGTCCAAATCTTCTGGAACGGATTATAAAATTGAAATGTAAGAAGGAACACAGCCGAGCTATATTTATAACACGAATGCTGCTCTTCAGCATCTGATACATACACATGTGTATCCTCATTTCCATGCCATCCCTCAGCACGCTCTAATGGGTACACTAACTGCATACTCGTCATTAAAATAAAAGAAAAAAGAGGGAAAAAAAAGGAACTGACTCATCACTGAGAACAGTTTTGACAGTACTTGCATGCAAAGCCCAGGCAGAGAGGCTCAAGCTATTTAGTTGTGACCGGATACAAATCACAAACTTTGGAGTGAATTAATAATTAAAGGGAAAAAAAAAACCCAAACAGACAAACTCTCAGCACAGGTAAAGGTGGATGCACAGGTGAACCCAGGTTTAATCTCCAAGTTTAGTGCTTGGAGTTATGCGCTACCTGGAGGAAGGCACAGATCTGGAAAGCAGGGAATTCCCATTGCCGAGACACTGACAGGGTCAGCAGAAGGGAAGAGCAAGGAACACCCAGCAGGAACACACAGGACCCTTCCAGGGGGAGAATCCCAGCTGGCATGGAGCCCAGGGGAGGTGCAGGGAAGCAGGCTGCTCTCCTGGCACACCGGGAGCACGGCCAGCTCCTCACAGGGATGCTGCTAATGCCGTGGAGCTGATGATGCCACGCAAAGCTGGAGCTTCCCCGTCCTCTGTCCTTAGTGCCCCCGTGAACCCACAGGCAATGGATCAAAGGGGCTATGAGAAGATAAGGAGAATCCATTTTAATTTCAAAACATGAAAATTCTGGCACAGGAGATCACTAGAGAAGATCAGTTCTGTTATGTATCTATGGTGTGTTGAAGGGGAATGTTACATTTTAAAATGTACACACACACACACACATACCTATTTATCTGAGTAAGCAGTATCATTAGCAGAATAAAACAGCCTAAAAGGAACATGAGCCTTTTGTTAAAAGTGGAAGACAGAATCTTTGTGAAAAACATCAAAGAAAAGTAACACATGCTCATGTTTAAAAACAGTCTACGCCTAATACAGAACATCAAGATGTTAAAAAAAAAAACAAAACCAACACAAACCAACAAAACCTCCCCCTTTGCTTTACATATTTTCCTTAGAAACAAACTTAGTTTGTTTCTTGCTGACCAGGAAAGGGCTGCCAGTGCCCATTTAAAGCACTGGCTGTGCAATCCACCGAGAAATCAGATAAGACTTAATATACAGAACTTTCACATTGTCAAAATTAGGACAAGTGGAAGTTTTGTGAGTGGAAACACTTGCACTGCATCAGTATTGGGCCAGAAGGTAAACAGAGGAGTATGTTCCAAAAAATTAGAAAAAGAAGGGGTTTAGACAGGCATGCCAGTGCCCGCTCTGTTCCTTCTCTGAGCTTTCTCTGGAGGAAAACAAAACAAAGCAAAACAAAACAGCTTCACTCTGCAAAAGCCACGACTGTACAGCTATTTGCAGAGGGAAGTGGTGAGCAGGCAACACCTCCTGTCAGCATCCCTGGGGCTGTGCCTTCAGTACATCAACACTGGCGAGGAGATGTCAAGGGAGGGTGTGAAAAACCCTTTTACCTTCTGGTCTCTAGTTCAGGGCTGGTCCAAGTAGAGCACAGCCAAACTTTCTACTGGCTGTTGGCGACGTTAGCTTGATGGACTTCGTCCAGTTGCTTGTGGACTACTGTCCATATTAGGAAAAAATCCCCACTTGACACTGGCACGGGGATCCAGCCCTATCCACAGACACCGGCAGCACTACAGGCTATGCCTCAGCAGCCAGGCTGAGACACAAGGATCACAGCCATGCCAGTGTGCCCAGGATCCTTAATAAACAGAATCATATAAAGCCAAAAGCAATTCTACCATGGCTAATTAAAACATCTCTTGTGCTTGCTCTGTAAGAAAACCCACACAACAACACATGAGCAACAAAAACAAAAGCAAAAAAATCCCCTAAACCGCCCTGTGGTGAACTTTGCTTCCTTTTCTGAGCAGTACTGGTGACGTTTGCAGGGGAGCTCGGGAGGGTAAAAGGGCACTGCCACCATGGCAGCTTTTAATTCTGCCAGGCAGATCCCCCAGACCTGCAAGGAGCGTCTGCTTCCTACCCACCAGGGCCATTAATCACCCAGACTTCTAAAAGGTTCAATTCATGTGCCCACTCAGAGAACTCATGAGATGCCTGATAGTCATGTGTCATTCGAGAAGGGAACAAAACTGTATTCTTCTCTGAACTGAGGTAGCTCCTATTACCAAGAGACCATCTCCCCTGGGAGCGACCAGAAGAGCGAAATGAAGGAGAGCTGACTCAAAGCTCTGCCTCACAAAGACACGTAATTGATGCAGAAGGGAAAGAGAGTTATTAGGAATCTGCCAGTACCCTTACTTTGCCAATAATCTGGGGAATTGGTGAAAGGGTTTGAAAAGTGGTGAAAAAGATCTCAAATTTTTTCTAGATACATCCCAGAGAGACAGGCTGCTCTCCAGGAAAGACTGCTCTCCTCCTTGGATAAGAGCTTGGCAAAAGCAAAGGAGGTTTCTGCCACCTTAAAATTGGACCATTTCTTCTCATGATTAACTTCACTCTTCCAGGGACCTTTTGAGCAGCTGGAGGTGATGTCTGGCCTCTATGAGTGCTTACAAATCCTTTGATTCTCTTGATATCCCCTGCTTCAAAATCTTGATCCTTATCTACTGATGCTCTTAAAAGCCCGGGAGATACCAGCCTGGGTCTATGTGGGCCAGGGGTAACTGACCCTCCCAGACTGGGCTGAAATGTGACACACAAATATATCATTTGACACTGTCATTTCCTGTACATGACAGCTGGGAAGAAAAGGGTACGAAAAAGGGAAAGGGGCACTTTTTTCAGCTTCAAAATTAAACGGTTGTATTGCTCTGCATTTGATAAAAAAAAAAAAAGGAAAAACAAGCAGGAAAAATCTTGCCCTCCTGCTGCTTCTTACTGCTTTTCTTTCTTTAATTACTGCTCTACTAGGTAAACTAAAGGATAAAACTGAGAAAAATATAAAAAACCTACAAGCATCCCAGCAATTGCTTCACATCCTTGTTATTTTCCCGGCAATATCCATGACTCAATAGAAATGTTATCCACATTCTCTTTTTTCAAATTTTTCGCCTTACAAAATTCAGCTACAAACTAGAGAGTGCAACTAAGTTTCAGGCAGCCTGGCACATTCACTGACACTCGATGTTTTACCTTCCTCACTAGCACCTTTTGATCTCTCAGGCTTTGGGAACACTAAGCTGAACTGATCTCCTGCTGTAATTCGTAATTACCAATTCACAGCTATTTCAGCACTCTGTAGATGCCAGCCTGCTGCTCAAGTATCAATACAGAATTGAAAAATGCTGAATATTTTTGGCCAGTTGAGATTTTTTTCGAAATTTTCCCCATTCCTCCACAGTGCCACAAAAACCGCGCTGAGCTGCCGCTGTCACCGAGGAGCCAACCTGGATGCCTCGTGCTGCACAGAGCAAAGAGGAGGCTGCTCTCAAAGGGTTTACAGCACTGAAAAGGGGGTTATGATACATAAACAGCCCTTTTCATGTTCAAAAAATCTTCTCTTCCCATTCAGCATCACCATTATCCCTATTGGTTTCCTCTGCCTGCAGCTGCTCCCCGGCAGGCAGATACAAAACGCGGCTTGGCGGGCGACGGCTGTGCTCAGCCCTCTCCCCTTGGCAGGAACGTGTCACCACGATCATCTCCCTCCAGCACAGCAGAAAAACAGCCATGGGCCTCAAAAAACAGCCACCGTGGGCCACAGCTTGGTCCCAGCCCAGGAAGGGGGCAGAGCTGCCTGTGCAGGGCAAATGGGGCTGTCCCAGTACCCACAACACAATCTCGGCTGTTGTTCTACAGCCATGAAAAATTAAGCTGGACAGTTAAAGTTTCCCACTCCAAGTGTTGGTACGAGGCCCTGTAGTATATTTTGCTCTTGTGGCTTACCTATGGGACCTTCAGCAAAGGAAGTCCATGCTGGGAGTGAATGTAAAATATGGGATGGTGCAGGCTGGAGAGAAAGTCTTAACCAGAGTGTTTGGATTAAAGTGTTTCACCAGCAATCCTTCATTAAGGATTTGCTCCAGGTTCTCTTACAAACTACTAGCAACAGACATTCCCCTCAAAATCATCCTGAAGTCCTTAAACAAAACTAAAAAGCCTCTTGTCCACCATCTGGATTCTAGAGACGGGGCAAGGAAAACACAGAGATGAGAAGAATTCCACACTGGAAATAATACTCATGAACTACAAACAGACAAGTAGTTCTGCACATTTAGAAGTTGAATTAGATGCAAAAAACCTTTTCTTTTGTTGCTTACTGCCATAACTCAAACCCTTTCTGATCCTCTCTTCAATATAATCAGTGAATTTACAAATTGTAAATCCTCTTGTTCAATTTTTGGTTCTGAAAACAAAACAGAAAATGATCCTTTTAATCTTCAAACAACCTTAAGACAGAAACACTTCACTATTTCCCTGTTTGGTGGGGAAACATGCCAAAATACCAACACATCCCTGGCTGAAGCTTGGCTGTGCTGCAGTTTAACACTACACACAAGTCCTCCAGACCAGCACATGCAAAGAGATCTCTCTCAACAAAATCCCAGCCTGAAATACTCCCCAGACACTGGAAAAGTTCAGGTCCAGATCCACATCCAGGTTTTGTATCTCAGGCTTATATCTAAACCAAATATAAGGATTCTCTTGACTTCTTCCAAAGAATAGTCTTTTAAGACATAAGACTCCAGAACCAATAAAAAAGGTAATTTAACAATATCTCTAGTGTGTCACCAATCATTTAAAGGGCCTTGAGGCTGCTGCATTCCCACTACAGTACAGCAGCTTTCCCACCCTGCTGGTTTTCAATTGACACCCTCTGTGTTGATATTTTTTTCCAAGTTAAGCCTGATGGCATTTTTTAAGCTTCCCCTCACAGCTGATGTCCTGTGCTTGTGCCACTGCCGGGTCCCAGCAGTGCTGCTGTGGGCATGGCTCTGCTGGAACACACAAGGGTGGGACCAGGGGGCTTCTCCTCCTTATTCCCCAGGGCACAAGGTCCAGGAGAGTATGAGAAGCTTAACTTTCAAAGGAAGAAGTCAAAAGGGAAAAAAAAAATTAAAAAAAAAACCTGAAAAAGAAACACCTATGTGGGGGTTGTTGATCAGGATCTCACAGCAATAACTTCAGACACTCACCACTGTATCCATCACTTAGTGAACAATCTGCTATTTCTTTGCCAAAAAAGCCACAAAAACGATCCTTGTATACATTTTGCTGGTCTGAGCCCGAAGACTGCTTAGGAAATGGGATATCTGAGACAAGGGAAACACTCCATCTTCACTTGGCGTGAGTGGGATTGTCACCAATTCATTCTTATTTTCAGAAATCCTGGGCACAGCCCAAAAGGGCCAGGACCTGCTGGCAGACAGAGCTGCAGCCTGAGGCACCACCAGCCTGTGCCACCACAGCTCCCACAGTGAGGTGAGCACAGGACAAGCACATCTACTCCTCAACACCCACACCTCTAATAATTCTGCAGAGCCCATTGCTCCATCAAACACAACCATCCTGGCTCCCCGTATCAGTTTCTGCTGCAGAGCAACAATGGGTGTTATTAACAGAAAGTAGTGGAACACCATCACCATTACCTACTGCAAGTGAAATTAATATTCATTGGAAAAAAAAATTCTTCAAAAAGTTTTCCTTTGCAAATACCTAGAGCCTACCCCACCACCAGAGTCAGGAGGAAGTTTTCAAATGGGTAACAGCTAAATGAATATATCTGCTAAAGGAATCATGGGGTTTTGTGCACTCCAAGGTTATGTGTTTAGCAGGCTTTGATACTTCAATGAAAAATTGAGGTGGCAATGATTTGCAGACTAAATTAATGTTAAATACTTCAAAGAACTGGACAAACAAGTCAGCAGCAAAAATTTTATAGGTTCACTTCCTTAAAGGGAACTTAAAGAGCCAGCATTTTATTGCTGAGAATTCTAGTCACTCCTTTTACCCCTCAGCATCTGTTTGAAATATGTAGTAGACAATTGCTTTTTTGGCTCTCACTCAGGTGGTTGAAATACAGGACAAACAGACTACTGTATATAAGCTTTCCTCCAGCAATGAAAATTTTTATTAACTCTCTTGCATTGCAAACTCTGCTGCCTAGCTTCCAATCCCTATAGAATCATCAAGGAATGTGGCTACTTATTAATTCCGGTGGTCAAGCACAGGGTGGATATGTTGAGACTTGTCTGCAATACGTAACCTCACATTTCAAAAAAATAAGAGGAAAAAAAGAAAGCTACAGAGGAAAGGAAAAATGAGTTCTGTTTAGTTCATCATTCATAAGTGTAAAATTCCAAGCTAAATACTAGCTCTGTACATAAATATGTCAGCCCTGTCAGACTTTCCAGCCAAAGAAAACAAGGCCTACGGTGGAGGGGTTCAGAATTACCCTCAGAGCCATGAACCTGCCCCACCTTCCACTGCTGTGTCAAATTCAGGAGTTTTCTCACATTGGTGCTTCATAAAAACACCCTGTAGACACTGCCTAAAAATTGCTCTTCTCACCCCACCCAGCTGAAGGACTGGGGAAAAGAAAAGAACAAGGACAGAGGTACATAACACAGAAAGGAAGGTTCTTGCTCCTGAGGAGACTATTTAGAATGATCCTGGCCACTTGAAACTCCTACATTTCATTGCTTCTGCATCCTTCACACTGCTTGTGTAGTGGTGACCACTTTTGCAAAGCTTTTGATCCCTGAGAAGCGCTGTGAGATGTTTTCCAGCATTTAATGTTGGATAAAACTCCCTCTTCAAGTTGTGGTTTCAGCCAATTTGAGCCAACCTGAGGCTGTTGTGGTGCTCTTAGCCTTCTGTTGTGCTTCCAATGTCATAAATACCTAATAGCAGTGGTCAACATTTAAAAATAAACACTTGCCATGTATTTTCTACACAAAACAACTCCAGCTGCCTGAAATCTGCAGATAATATTAGTTTTTGCATTTTTAGCTAGTATTTAACATATAGAATATTAAATAGCTGGACTTAACTTAAAGCTCTCCTTGAGTTGTGTTATATTGTTTGTGAAAGAAGGCCACAGTCTACAGCTAGCTGTCAATTTGCTCCAGCTAATTTCCACACCAACAAATTCAAAGGTCTTTCCACCAATGCCATAAATCAGAGAACGACTGCTACATTAAGAGTGCAAAGAGCCACCAAGGGCTGCCTGTAGCCCAGATTTCTCTATTGTGACATGTCCCATGAGGCTGAATCTCCCTGGTCTGATCCACCACAATCTGAAGCTAAGTCCTTACATAATTTTCTGGTCATCACACCCTAGAGGTATCCATTTGACTTAGGTATTTCTTCCAGGTTCTCCAGAGAAAGCACAGAGAAAGATGCATCCCATCCCTTTGCTACAACTCCAGCTGCTGGGTGAGAATAATGCAACTCTTATTTCTTCTATTATATCTTTCAGGAGCTGAAAGCTGGAAGGGAAACCTTCTGCTTTGGACTGCCAGTAAGAAATAGAAGAAATAAGAGTTGCATTCTGTCTCCCTGGGAGCAGAGGCTCCCCAGCACCTCCGTCCATCTGGCGAGCACTCCCGGTGCTGCAGAATGTCAGCTCACGCAGGCAGCACCCAGCCCCTCCAGAGCCCCCTGGCAGACAGATATGATAACAAGCATCACATGTGGCTCACCCAGATGGTGGCCAAACAGCATAGAGACCTGCCCTGAGGTTTGATCCTGCATGGACAGCCCCCAGCACAGCAGGTACCTGGGCCACCATGCACCTCCAGCTGCGGCCAGCAGCCTGCAGAACCCTGCCCAGGCTCCCTGGGCAGCTCATCAGGAGGCACCGAAGGTGTGCAGCCTCGCAGAAACGTGACCGCTGCAACTCACCCGTGTCCAATTTCTCACAAAAGAATTGTGCAAAGCTGCAATGCGCTGGACCAAAAAGGGTAAAGCCCTGTGACCCTTAGGGGACAACCTCAAACCCTCTCTCCGAGCAAAGCCTGCCATGCACAGCCTCTAACAGGGAAGTAATTTTGGTGCACAGCCACACAAGACTTTTCTATGTCTTCAGAGTCATTCAGAGTCCAAAAGAAAAAGCATCCTCTTCATAAAAAGACAGGTGCTAGATGAAAAAAATGCAGATTCCCAAGGAAATCTTGGAAAATGAGGTACACAATCACATTAGAAAAGGCTATTCATACAATTTGTTGAATTTTCCTTCAACCATTTATCCAAAACAGCCAGCAAATCATGGCAGCATCATACAATAATGGTACTCCAACTAAATGCTGAAAGCTGCACCCAGAGTAAACCTAGAATAAATACTCTATCCTCCTCAGTAATGAATATCTGGCCTTTTGTCACCATGTGGGTAAGGAAAGGAAGCAAGTATCTGATCACACAGTTTCCAACCTTCCCCACTATATGGAATGCCAGAAAATCCAGAGAGAGACAATTATAGTTTAGAGAACCCAGTCAACCATTTAATCCTTTCAGTGCTGTACTCGGGAGCAATACATATACTGAAACCATAGCCAGACAGAACTGGTCCTAGATGCAGAAGAATACTTAAACAGGAAAACAGGCAGTGTTTTCTGCTTAAGCTGGTTTATGCAGCAGCATGGCATGGCCTGAGAGGTTTTCAGGTACCACCATAGAGCTCTGGATCTCCCCAGCCCCTCAGTTCCAAGGTGTCTGAAGCAATCATATAAATGCTTTACAGGAAGTTGTGTTACCTGTGTCTTAAGCAAATGAAGCACTGAATAGAAGTGCCAGATTTAACACCACACATAAATCTCATAATAAACTGTAAAAACAGTTAAAGGCAAAAAAGCACAGTTAAAGGCAAAAAATCTCATAATAAACTGCTCCTGGAATTGCCTGATCTTGCAGCCCTGAGCCTATGGATTTGCTTCAGTGCTGGTGCTGCCTTAGCCAGTTACATGGGGTGTAAGAGGAGCACAGAACCACAGAGCACCCTGAGCTGCAGGGACCCAGAGGGATCAGACACCTGTCCCTGCCCAGAAGGTGTGCAGGACACACCTGGGGGTGAGATGCCACAGGACCACAGCAGGCTCTGCCTGGCAAATGCTTGCTGTGGCTTTAACCCCTTGTGCTTGCCAAGTACCCCACTGAGAAGGAGACAGAGCAGGTGACCACACTTTGCTGTGCTAACACTTTGGTGAAGGTGCCCTGAGAGGCTTCTCCTTGATGTGCCACCCCATCTCATAGAGACAAACCTCCTGCAGGGCAGGACAAAGGACACGCCAGGCTGGAGATGGACTGACAAGTTCTATCAACAGTATGTCAAACGCACATTTTTGAGTGGAACACTGATCTTCAGAATTTCTTAAAATTGTGCTAAGGCAGTTATTTTCTAGCCCAAAAGGACTGCAAAACCACAGCACAAAAATCCCGCCTGATTTGCTCATATTCTATTTTCTGGTTAAAAGTGTGGCCTTTTAATTAAAATGTTGCCACCTATCATCTTTTACCTTTTTTTCTTTTTGGTGCCTTCACTCTTCATTCTCTTTAAATATTCAATTTCAATGCCTACAATAAAGCTGGATTCTACAGCTTGAATTTGGGATGCTCAGCCCAACAGTTCTGGGACTTGCCGAAGTAGCAAATCAACTCAAGTTAGGAGCATAACTTAATTACATTTATCTGATAAAATGCCACCTTCTTACAGGACACCCCAAATAATGTGCTTTCCCTGGAATATCCAGAGTCTGAATCATCTGTTTTACCCCTGCCTTATGCTAGCTTAGCACCACTGGCAACAGCAGCAGCGTTACACAGATGTGAAGCTGAAATAAATCCAGGGAGACACAGACACACCGCAAGCACACCGAAATTAATGTGCTTTTCACTGCTCTTCGTGTACAAACACACAGGGAAAAGGAGGAATAAAATTTTTTTTCTTTTCTTCCTCGCTTTTTCGCGAGTTCCTGGCTATCATTCTGAAATGTAGATATTCCCATCATGCCTCGGTGTTTTTCAGCCCCATGATGCCCTCACTTTTGATTGTATAGATGAAGTTGAAGTGCACAGGGTATTTACTGATCCAGTTATCTTGTTCTGTGACAGGCAGAATCAATCAATCAAGGGGCCAGCTTTATGCTTACGTATTCCAGGCACATCTCCGCACTTCAGGATACGAGATCACAGTGTTATCCAGCCAAATTTGATCAACAAATGCAGTTCCCCTGTGCCACAGCAATCTCAGATGAAGATGTTATTATGTGGAACTGAGCAAAGTGATAAAGACAGTACAGAAAAGGGAGGAAAAGTCCAGCTGGACCTTTCTGACAGCCTCTATATACTATGGCTGCAGCATCCCTTTTTCCAAGGCTAACAAAAATAGCACATTCCCAAGAAGCTGCTGCAAAATGCTTTCTGGCCACCCTCTATCTGTTGGTACTTAATGAAAGAAATGTTATGCCACAGAGTTTGCTAACATGTTTTTAAATGTTGGATAACAGATTACACCCCTTGCCACTGCATTTATGGAGATATTTCTAACGCGGGGTCACACACTGCATTTTTCATCACTCTGTTGAGAACAAGCATATCATAACCTGAAAGTCCAAAAATGTATTTCAAAATCATAGCTGGCTTAAGCAACCTTTAAGGATTTTTATTTTAAATCCCAGCTACAAAAAAGATGTAGTTGGATGTGTAAATGTTGAAACCTGTCTCAAGGAGAGTTGACACAACGCTTTTATTTTGCCAATAGCTTTTCACTTTGCTATTGCCCTACAGTTTTTTTTTACATTATTTAATCCAAAATACCATCTTTTTGATTCTACCTTTCTTTGCATTTTAAATCTTTAATGGGAGCCTTTGGCAGTCCGTGGGCACAATTATTAGATATCTGCTGAGAGAAATTGAAAAATTAATCATACTTTCCATTTCATATTTTGGTACTATACATAAAAATTATCTAGTCTTAAAGCTGCATTCTGTGGTCTGTTGATATGCTCTCCCCAACATGGTAAATACTATGCAGGAATCCATGTATATCACATTCAAATCTCTCCAGCTAAACAGATAAATGGAGAATGCAGTGTTCTCTTTTCAAGTGCAAAATTTATTTCAGATCATTTTTCAATTAAAAGGCATCTGCTGCTATTTCTTCTGTTATGGACTGCCTAAAAAATCCCTGTAAAAAGTACCCTAGACTAATCATATGGATGATACTGAAGTTGTTTATTACCCTTTTATGGACTTGGGTACTTAAATTACAGTTTTTCACAACTGTATGCAAAATGTGTAACATAATCTTTATGCAGTTTATTATAGAAACTGATATATGCATTAATCTGACCTTTGTCTAAATAGACCCTTAACCACAGGGAAAAAAAATCCAAAGGCATCTATCAGCATGTGAGCAGTATCAAAACTGCTAAATCTATTAACTTTGTTTTCCTTTCACTATTATTAAACTGGAAAGCAAAATTCAGCTGGAAAATTATGCCATTTGGGTTCCCTTGTCATCATGTAGTAAGTATGAGAAATATATGTGGAATAGCCAAATGGCCAATAGACAAAACACCCACTCCAAGTGACGTACTGTTTTCCATACCACTCAGACAAAATCAAAACAACAGAGCTGTTGCAAACAAAAACAAAATAACATTTCCCATAAGCATTCCAGACAGAGAAAATTTACAGGAAAAGAAAGCTGGGAAAAGACCCAGAGTGATGTGAGTGTTTGTACCTCCAGCCATAAAACCCGCTTCTGGTTGAGCTGGTAAACAACAGTTTAACATTAAAAACACATAAAGGCTCACCATCGATTAATTGTCAAACTTTGGAGTTAAAGATTTACAGCTGCTGGTGCTGCTGCCTTGGGCCAGGGGGGTCGGGTGCTCGTCCCTCCTGCCCTGCACTGGGGCAGATGCAGCCAAGGAACTTCATCTCATTCAGAAAAGAACAGGATGCGGCATGGGGAAAAGCTACAGTGCTACAGCAAGGAGGGGAAAGTAAACAATCAGGTTGATTGCTTCAGAGCAGTGTGTTCCGCAGAGTTTAAAAAAAAAAAAAAAAAAAAAGAAAAAGAAAAAAAAAAAGAAAAAGAAAATCCAGCTTTTTTTTTCTTTCCGGAAAGTCCTTCCAACTCTCAGTGCAGCCTGGCGGAATAACAACTTTAAAAAGTGAAGATGTCGCTTTTTTATAGCTGACTCACATTTATATAACTTTGTTAATGCATCTGCTCCCTGGAAGTTACAGTATCTGTGTTCAGCTGCGATACCTGCCCATAAATCGTGGCAGCGCGGCGAATATCAACAGCTGCATTTTACTATTTCAGCCCGTCAGTTTACACTGTCTCCATCACGGCGAATTCCTGTCAGCTGCACTCTGGCTAACACAATTCCTATGTTTTGCCTGGCAGTAAATGGACGCTCCTGCCCCAGCATCATCTAAACAACTCTGTTAACATTTGCCCCCGAGCGTCTCTCTCTTTGTCCAGTCCCTGTCTTCTAACAGATGTCATCCAAGTCTAATCAAGCATAAAATGGTCATAAATATTTCTTTCTGGTAGATTTCACATTCGCATTTCATGCAGGGACATGATATTTTTCTGCTACCTCCAGGGAGTACCTAATGCAAAAACCAGTTACTTACATTCAAGGCTCATGTTCCTTTAGTAAAATGCAGCACATGTTCTCAGTTCAAAGACATAAAAAAAGGCGCAAGACTTTATCTTCTTTTGTTTAACTGCACCCTTTTTTTTTATCAACGTGTGCCACAGCTTCCATCTAGGTATGACATTGTCCTTTGCTTACCAGGCAAACACACAATGCTGAATTTTGATCCTACCACTCTCTCAAGCACAAATATTTTTGAATTTCCTACTCCTATACCTTAATTATTGCATGAAATATAGATTTTTTTTTTTCCCTCAGCTGTTTCATTTGCCAAGCTATTTAAAGTATTCACATGAAAAAGGTTCCTCACTATTTTGGTTCTTTTATGCAAAATTTTGCAACCTACCTCATCTTCTTTCATTAAAAACAGTTAAATGATTCTAGGATACAAATTTAAGGCTCATGCCTATTTAACAGTTCATAATCACGAGATTTAAGCAATTTCCAGTGCTTAAACTTTGAAACTATTTTCAAGATAATTAATCCTTCTTGATGTTAGAATAATCAGAAAAATTATATTTACCCTTGGTAAACTTGGTAAATAATATGTCAGACTGGAAACTAAAACCAACCTTAGATTATTCATAAAGCCTTATGTGTTATCATATTTTCCCCTTTATGTTTGGCACAGCAGAAATATGCCACAGCTATTTAAAGTGAACCACACAACACTTAAGGATATAGATCACAACAGTGAAGCTGTTTTTCCTCTTCCCTCTCCACTGAGCCTAATATTTGATTACTGTTAGTCAAATCAAGCTTTCAGGCAAATAATCTCCATTTCTTAAGTTAATGAGATGTGGTCATGTCGACAACAGCTTGCAGAAACTTTTAATTCCAATTCCTGCAGGCTGTGCTGGCCTCTTTTACAGCAACCACGGTATGAATGAGTCAAATTTGCCAAAATGGCTTATGCAGACAAGTGCACACTTTAAAGAGGCACTAATTAAAAATACCCACTGGTATCATAATTTAAATACCATGAAAATAAACTGTAAAAGTAGCTCAGCTACAATCTTACGACTTTCCTTAGAGCTCGTTTACTTTAACTAGATGATGTTTTATTGCAGATGTATTCCTAGCTAAAAACAATTTTACGTCTTGGAGGAATTCAAGATTTTGATATAATTAAACAATTTATGTTAATATTTGTTTCACATAAGCTATTAAGCAAGCCCCCCAGAACAAGTGCTAATTGAGAAAGATGCAAAGAAGTAGACTGCTGAAGTAAGCAGCAAATTTATACTGTGGATTTACTGCTCTATCTGCAACTTCCCCCCTCATTACAGCCCTCTTTCTCCCTCTCACTCTGCTATAAGGCTCCCAGCTGTACTGAATCCCATTAAAGCACTTTCCTTGGATGCTGTTATCTACTGCTTTCCTCAAAAAAGGAAGAAGAGGAGAAGGGAGACGAGAGGTGGAGCTTGGCATTATTCTCGATGCACTTCCCTGGCCACAACTTCTCCAAAATCCCTTTTGTCTTTCTGGTTTTTTTGGCAGGGAATGAGAGCAGCACAGCTGTAGTGTAACAAAAGCAGACGTGAGACCAAAAATAAAGTAAAAAAAAGTTGATGCTGAGAGGGTTAAACCTATTTAAGGGGTTAAATATGCAATTACCACTGACTAAAACCAGAGAGACATATAGATAAATAGAAGAAATGAAGTCCCCAGGTTCCATTCAGAAGCCTTCATCACATTACTACCAGACAGAAAACTCTTTAAGTACCATTTTCAGATGTTAAATCATTGTTCGTGCAGCACATATTCTCACTATTCCTGGGGGAACAATATCTGAAGACAGCGTGCTAACAAATGCAATCCAGTAAACAGGCATTTTTCCTCTTGTTGTTAGTACCTTTGTGTTCCAGCTCCCAGCTCTGTCATCCATGCCTTCTCTCTGCTTTGAAGTTAAAGTACTGAATGAGCGTTGTCATCTATTATCCAGAGTGTGCATGTAGATTATAAATAAGAAATAAAAGTGACTTTCAGTACACTGCTTTTGCATTAGCAAGTTGCCTTCTCTGTTACCTCCTCTGTCCTTCATACTTTGCTACCAACATTATATTAAAAATATGACTTTAAGTCTTTCTTCCAGAATGCTATAAAATATGTACACAGCAGAGATGAAAGTTTTACTGAAACAAACAAGTCCAGCAGTTTAACCAGGTTCATGAGTTCAGCTCCAACAGACTGTTTAACCCTTATCTGCAGATGTCCTTCAGGCCCCTGACACATTAATTGCATCCCCAGCTTCTTTTGCATGCACACTACTGAGCACAGAGCTATTAATTACACTGGAGTTTATTTACAGAAAGAACCTTTTCCACTATTGATCAATTATTTATTAATATTTTCTGGTGTAACGATTTTTTCATTTTAAAGCCACAAATAAACACTTTTCCTACAAGTAACAGCACTGACCTATTTCAACTGCCTCTGCTTGTTCCTGGTAGGCAAACTCATCTCCATGAACACAACTATGAGACTTGGAAACAGTTCTCCCATTGCTTCATCTGAAGGAAGATGTGAGCACAACCTGCACTTTTAAGTGATCAGTCAATCCCTTTAATCTTCATAGAATCCTATAATAAAATCCTAGTATGGTTTGGGTTTTGGAAGATCATCTACTTCCTATCCCCCTGCTATGGGCAGGGACACCTTCCACATCCCTCTGCTTTCAGCTGGCTTCAACAAGCATCAATTTGGGTGTCAATCCACACATGCTGCCTCAATTATGGCATTTTAGGAAGGAAGGAGAAAGGTTTTTGAAGCCCTGAGGGGTGGTGGGCACCAAGGATGTGTGTAGAGATCTTTGTCTTGGCCCTGCTCCAGTGGGAAGTGCCCTGGGACATCTCTGGGTGGGGACACAGTGGTCTCGGGTCTCACACATCACCTGCCCAGATGTGCCCCTGCAAAACTTCTGGAGGAATCCAAGCAGAACCAAACCTAGCAGAGCCCAAAGCCAGCACTGCATGGCAAACTGGAACCATAGAATCATTTATGTTGGAAAAGACCTGTAGGATCATCAAGCCCAACCCCTGATTGCACTGCCAAGTCACAAAGCCAGCTTCATGAAGAGTAAGCACAAGCCTGGGAACAATGTATTCTAAACAAATAGAACAATAAATAGAGCAATAAATCTCTTACACTTAATAAATTTCTCATTATTCAGTGGAATGTCCATTTTAGATGACCAAAAGCATACTCATGCACCTAGATACCTTCAATTCCTTGTCCAGGTCAAAGCCTTGGCGGACATTAGCTCTTCCACAATATCTGTATTGCTTCAGATGAGGGAAGTACAAAGACCTGAGGACCAAAGTTCCTCTGGAGAGAGAGAAAAGGCTGGATGGGACACACCATGGGCAGTGCCCTGGCTGCCACCTGCAAAACAAAGGTATCAGCAAGATTTCCTGAAAATAAAGTCTCTTGGTGCAGCTCCCTGTCTCTGCAGTGACTTTTGGGGCAGAAGAAGAATTGCCTCTTGGCTCTTCTGGCTGGGCAGCAAGATTTGCAGTACATTTGTGCCTCAGTACAGGCTGGTCAGGTAAGGAATCTGCAGGGCAGGCACAGAGGAGCTCTGCTTCCCTTCATCCCTCCAGGTGTCCTGGATCTTTCTTCCTTTCATCCTTTTGGATAAACAATAATGATATAAGGAGGTTCAAGCACAGTCCAGTGTTTTTCACTTGGACATATGGGAGCCAGTCCTTTTATAAAATGCTTTTGGTAAATGGTTCAAGTTCCTGTAAAGACTGGGGCAATCCAGTAATGATTTTCAAGGCTATCATGGAATATGCTGAATTTCAAGAGACCCATCAGGATCATCAACTCCAATTCCTGACCCCATTTTAGGACACCCCAAAAATCCCACCATGTGCCTGTCACCTACTGCCTGTCTGGAACATCACCCAGAAAAGAATGAGATGGAGAAAAATGGAATAGAAGAAGAGGCACTCCTTCCTTCCACCAGAACAAGATGGAAATGTGATGGGGCCTAACAGTCTCATTGGCAGGCAGTACATCTGCAGGCAGCTCAAATAGCCTGGAGAGCCTCATTCTCCTTCCCTTAGGTAAGGTAGCAGTGGAATGCCTGGATTCACACGGATTATCAGAAACCCCATGTAAATGTGAAGGGCATGCTGGTGCCAGCCATGCTCAGGGGCCCCTCCAACTCTGGGAAAGCACCACGTGCAGGACCTGACTGTGGCTTACCCTGGGGAAAGAGGCAGCCCTTGGGTCCTTGACATTTACTGCAGGATGCCTGTCAAACATATGAGAGCATGAAGGGGCACTTTTTCCCTGCTAGGGGCCAGTTTTCCATCCAGCTCCTGTCCAGAGGCTGAACAAACTGAGCCCCAGCCTGGCTCCCTTACTCAGCAAGTGCGTGTCTTGCCCAAGATGACTAACAGGTAAATACTTCCCGGTTTCACGAGTTCATTTAACAAGAGCTCTACCTCCCCAGCACAAGGGGATCAGCTCCTAGAGACAAGATGAGAGGAGGTGAAAAGCTGGTCTTAGGAAACATGAGATCAGGTACAAAAGGGATTCTTTGCTGTCAAAGCATAATATGTCAGCTTGTGATAAACCTGAATTGCTTCATATACCAAGGATCACTAGACATTAGCTGCTTTTTATATGGCAATATGGTGCAGAGGTTTCAGACAGAATATTGTTTTATGTTGATCATGATAAAACTCTCTGTAGCTTTGATAAAGCCTGCACAGGCTTTTCATTCAAACTAATGAGTGATACTGGCTGTTGGATGCCGAGGCACGCTCTTGATGCTTTCCAATGGTTCAACTCGTAACCAGGAATCAATTCAGCCTGGATAAGCAAGAGTGTTACTCATCTAAGGGGCTTTGAATGATGATCCTGTTTCCTGTGCTTTCCCCAGGTACACCTGAAAAGGCACGGTGACAAAGGGAGCACCACATGTTGGCAAAGCACATCTCTTGCCCGGGGATCTCCTGGGCGCAGCCTGCTCTGAAGGAACAGTTGGTTCACTCTGCAATCAGCCATCAAACAGCCCCAGCCCAAAGGGCCATTCACTTAGCACAGGCCTTGTGCTGCTCTGCTTTCCAACATCTGTTTCAATGCTTGTCATCTCCCTGCTTTAAACAAATGTACTGCAGATGTCTTGTCTTGTGGACGACAGGGACTTGGCAGAGACAGGAACAGAGCCTCCAAATGACAGAGGCGTGGCCAAGGCAGTTACTGGGGGTTCCGGATGGACTCTGGGCACTGAACATGAAATGGGATTTTCACTCACACCCCCAGCCCATGTCCCCCTTTGAGCCTCCTGTTTTCTACTTTAGATTTAAGGGAGTGATGAAGGACAGTGACTGGGATGGAGACTGAAGTGCAGCATCCTCAGAAACGTGTCCTGAGTCTTCTCAAAATCATCATTGACATATACAAATTAAATGGGCAAATACACTCATTGGCTCATTATCTGTCCCAAGAACAACCTGATACAAGACTAGACATAGAGAAATGTTGTTTTTTTCTTGTCCAACCCAAGCCATTCTATGATAAGACTTTTGGTCAGGCACTGGGGAAAACCTTCCTAATGAAGAGTTGAGCACCAAAAGGCCTGTGCAGGACTGAAAGCTCCGCTGACAGGCTGCTGAGACACAGATGAGGCAGACTCAGGAGCGCCAAAGACACACTCTACTCCAGCCTTTGGTCTACATGGAAAGATTGGAGGGGAAAAAGTCTATTTTTCCAAAACACACAAAGAAAAACATTAAGACTAGAGGAGGAGTTCCCAGCAAACCTGGGCTGGTGGGCTGCCCTATCCTGAGCGTGGCTGCAGCCCAGCCAGGCCATCAGCCAGCTCCGGAGAAGTTCCTACCTCCCTGACCTTGGAAGGATCCCCAAATGTGAACATGGCACGCGCTTCCCTGCCCCCGGGGAGAGGCACATATTTTTGCTCACAGTTTATGAATCTTTGACGTACAGTCCCTATGACACAGCCTTGGAAGGCCGTATCTTTTATTTATTATGCCTAGCAATTGTCCTTGCAACCAATTATGAAAAAAATCAGGTGGTCAAGAGAAACTCTGCAAAATAAAACCCCTCAGCAAAGCAAACACCGTACCTTTCAGAGCAAGAAAAAAATACTGTAAACAGAGCTAATCACTGTTAAACCCTTATAATCCAGTCCTTGCCCAAGTTAAGAGACTGAAAACAACAGTAAAGCACTTCAAAAAGCATTAATCGGAGGAATTGGTGAATCATTTCTCAAGGAAAAAGAGTCAGAACTATTTTAAACTCTGAACACTCCCTGTGTTGTGAAAAGGGGCTCAGACCTATCCTGCCAGAGTGGACTAAGGGACAAGAGTCCCACAGCACCTGCTGGGATGGCTGCTCCAGAACAGCTGCTCCAGGGACCTGGGGAAGGGCTGCCAATAAGGGCTTCACCCCAGTAGTCATAAAGGAAGATGTGTGGAACAGCAAAGAGCCCACTTTTAGCTCCTCCATAAAACAGCTACAGTTACCAGCATTCCCTGCTCCTTCTTGAGTATTATATTCAATAATATTAATAGGCTCATATTTACCGTATCTTAAAAGCTAACAATCCCATTGCCAGCGCTAATTAAAAAGACAAGAAGCAGAAAAGAAGCAGTGGATTATTTCTTCAATATGGATTCACGCCTAGATTTATTAAAACCTGCTTTAGTGTTATAACCTTACATTTGTTTCAAGAACACTATAAAAGATAATTCTGCTTTTTGTTGTTTATTGACTTGGAGGGTTTTCTTTTGGATCTGTAATACAGCCTTACAGCCATGGGAAAGCAAGGAAGGAGACTGTTTTCCCTCAACAAAACAACTGCTTCTGCTACCCAAATACCATGTCTGGGATGGAGAAACCAGCACAGCTATTGGGAGAGAAGAACAGGCACTAAAATGAAGCACTGGTGAGGTTTAGCTGTACCAAACCCTCTCTGTGACCTTGCAGAAAGCACTTTACCTACAGCTATAATTGAATGCCAGCTGTTCCAGAGGAGACACTTTGGGGGTTCTACCAGACACAGAGCACCCCTGTCCCAAACAAAGAGCTCCCACACCTGCACACTCAGCACACTGGATGCTTTCAACTTTAGCTTCCAACAAAATCCAGAGCAATTGCTTTCCACGCACACCTGTCCATCCTGCTCTGAGCCTGAAGAAGAGGGATGACATAGGAGAGCAGGTATGCAGTGCAACACAACAAAGTCAAGATAAACTGCAGCCACTCTCCCCAAAACCAGAGCAATTCCTAGGTGAGCTCATCTGCAGATCAAATTTCTCATTTAAGCAGAGGCCAGAAGAATTCTCCTGGAGACTGCTGAGACTGGACTGGGAGGATCTGAGCGCTCCAAATGCTTTCTTATCCATGAGAAAAACTATGTTCCATCTTGTTTCTAATTTCTGCCGCAAGATGCTGGGCCCCACTACTTCTAACAAGTTCCATTCTCCTTCCCTGTGCCTGTCTGACCTTTCTCCTTCAGTGAATCACTTAATTATGTCGAAACAGAAATACAAAACGGTGATGGTATAAGAACACAAATGCTCCAGCTCCATCCGTGAGAGCGCAGCCAAATCCTCCCAGAGTTGTGGGTCTGCTGCTGATTCAGGATGCCAGAAGGTACTAGGGAAGATCCACCCTCTGCCCACACAGTCCCTGGGAACAGCTAGGGACCTTACCCTATTTCTGCACGTATCTCACTGATTACTGGAAAAAGGAGGAAAAAAGCAAGAATGTCAGACAGTCAGTGGTCTTACAACATTTCACTGGTGTTGCAGTTCTTTCCTGGCAGACGTTTTTCAGTATCGGTGATAATAACAAGGAAAATTTAAGGAAAACTTGATTTGAGCACGCCAACAGCAACCACATTCTTTTAGCTTGTGATCACTCTAGCTCAAATAGACAAGATTTTTTCCCCCCCTCCCTTCCTGCACTTAATTTCCAGGTAGAGTTTGTTAAAGCCTGAAATCCCACCTGAACTTTGGAAAGTCTTAAAAAAAAAAAAAAAAAAGAAGAAAAAAGATCCATACACAAATATTTGGCTAAGTGACCCATAGCAAATTGCGTAATGCCAGTTAAAAGTTGTGTTTTCTAAGTATCAGCCCCAGAGGTTTTATCTGAAATAAAATCCTGATTACTTCAGATTCTGGAGGCAAACTGTGACCTTGCTCTGCATCTCCAAATTTGAAACATTTGTGTTGTGCCCCTCGATAACGATGCCTCTTGCTAGAAAGGAACTAAATCCTTTCAAAAAACTTGCTTATTCTATTTCATAAAGTAAGAAGGCCCCAAATGTGCATATAAGAATTAGTTCAGCCTTGAAGCTTGATCAAAAGAGGTCACCTAAACTTGGAACTGCAGTGCTCCACCAAGTAAAAATGACCCATCTCCAGGCATGCAGCTGCATGCCCAGCGATGTTTCTGTCTGTAACCATCCCAGTCCTCAATCCTGGGTCATTAAATGAGAACCAGTATTAGGTCAGCACACAGAACACAAGGAATTATACCCATTTCTTGCATCCTTCTCTTTGGTTTGCCTGGGAACACGCTCTGAGAGCAGGGGGCAAAGGGGAGAACTGCACTGATGAGTTTTACAACACATTGTCACAGAGATTAAATAGCCCAACTCTCCTCAGCCTTCACTTTATCAGCCCTACTTTCAGTAGCCTGGGAAAAAAAAAAAGAAGAAAAAAACCAAAACAAAACAAAAAGCAAACAAGAACCCATAAAAGAAAAAGAAGAAATATGATTCAAAATAAATTGAAAAGCCCAACTTGTAATAAACCTGGCACTTGCCCCAGGCTTCAGGGATGTCTGAGACTATACACTCCACAGACACAATCTGTAGCTTTTATAGGGGAAAAGGAGATATATTTGCACTATTTAAAACAGGTTGCAAATATAGTTTATGTTTTGAAAATGTAGGGAGCATGGCTAACAAAATACAGAATGCAGCAACAAAACAAGCAACACTATCCTACAAAACTGTCATTATATAATGTCACTGTTTACACTAAGCCTCCAGAAGATACCTTCTGTTATTTTTTTTTAATTAATGGGGTGCTATGCAGTTAAATAAACTCATGAAGAACATTCACAACTTCTGCATTTTTACTTCATACCCCAATCTTTATTTACAACATCACTGTTATAAATTACAACAGTACTGTTAACATTCTTCTCACTTGCTGGGATACCCAGCGGAGCTCCCCTGAACATAATGCAGGAAACCATGGCATTTGATTCTGTTCTTATTTAAACGTTTTTAAGTCAGAAAAAACTCCACTGAAATCAGGGGCTACGCTACTGAAAACAGCTGCAATTCCACTGCTGCTCCTCAGGCACTGCCAAACAATCTCCCTGCATGCAGCGTGTCTCCAAATAAAGTTAAATTAGTTCTAAAATGTCAGCAATCCATGCAACTTCTTATTAGTGTGAAATTACTTAAGCCTTAATTCAGCAAGGTACTTAAGCACATTCCTAATTTTACAGGCATGAGACGTACCAGTGACCTTAATCAGACTAGTCATGCACTTACATTTAGGCACATGCTTAAGCATCTTGCAACGTTAAAAGCCACAATGAGGAGCAGTTCCATGTGAATTAAAGGCTGCTTTACACCTCCATAGGCACACTACCATTTTAAGTTTGAGATATATATGTGCGTATATATATATATATATATTTGCTACAAATAAGTGGTTGCACCACTCATAAAACAACCCTTAAAGTATGAAGATCAGTGGAGGAGAAACAGTCTTTAATAATCTGAATAACATCAATCAGTTGAAACAGACTTTTAATTCATATCTGATGCTTGCTGGAAGCCTTTTGCAGTGTATACACGTGCTGGCTAACAGCTTTAAAGCATTCCTTTGCAGACTTTCCCTAAACAGCACTCCTGACTGTGGAACTTTACTGCTTATGAGTAAGCATAAGCAAATATAAGGGGAGAGGGCACACCTACGAAAACAGCTGGGAACAAACACACTGCTGAATTTTCACAGAGATGCAAGGCTAAAAATCAACCCAGCAAACATATTTCAGAAGCTCCATCCCTTCAAAGAGCCCACAGAAACCTAAATGATTACTGCCTGATCCTAATTTACCAGGTGAAGTAAAAGCAGCTATTGTAAAACAATAAATAAATACAGAAATAGACATGGGCAGCCTACAGAGGACTTCTGGATTTGGATGTGCACATAACCCAGGTGATTACATGTCTGACGACCCAGCTTCTGCATGTCCATGCTTGTACCTGCACGCACAACAGCAGAGCTCTGGGTGCCAATGTCAAGGTGCTCTGAGGACTCGGGTTTATGCAGTTATTTATCAAAGACCTCAGAAGCAAAATAAAACAAAGCCAAGACAAAGAGAAAACAATAATCTCAGCAAGTGCAACTAAGCAGTAGTTTCCCCTTACCCTTCAACAGTTAGAGAAAATTTAGGGCTTGTTGGTGTCAATAAGTAGTTATAACAAAGACATTAGCAATAGTGAGGATAGAGAATGCTGCATGAATGTTCTCAGCATGGTTCATTGACAACTGATCTAAAAATTGAATTATTAAGGAAAAAAATCATTGATTCTAAAACCCAGGCAAGGTAGCCAGCCTATGTTAAAACTTATTTAATTTTTCCAGCGCTGCTTCATTCCCAAGCTCTCAGAGCCACAGCTTTTCCATTGAAAAGCAAAAGACATTTTACGCACAATTTTCCCTCTACTAGAAAGAGGTATATTGTGCCCTTCAGTGAACATAAAATTGATATTATCGTCTCTTAGTTTATATCTCACTACTTAACCTTCAGATTAAAAGTTATTAGATTTGAATGACTAAAAAGACATCATGTCACCTTCCGTTCAATGCTGGGAGATGGCAGAACTTGGGGGAAAAGTATGAACGATAAAAACCACAAAGTTACTGGGAACATAAAGTTGTTTTTCACAATCTCTGATGAAACAGCAGAAGCTCTACAAATGCAGTCATCTTTTCACCATGTTGTAATCTTCAATTATGAGGGTACTACAATACAAAATCAGACACAATCCAATAGCCTGCATGGAGTTTAATCTATACTTTCAAATGGCTCTTTCAATAGAAACAGCAGTTTAATAATTAGGCTTTATGTCTCTTTGGACAAAATGACTCAACACGGACGCTCCCTTCTAAGTCTAACAAACAATTTTGGTCTAACCCAGTTATGTCAATATGAAACAAAGACTTTATCTTGGATCTAATTTAGCAGTTTTGCTCCACAGAGATAAGTCCACATCATGATCAATGGGACTGTAAAACTCCTGATGTGGTCTGTAACCTCTCCTCACAGGTTTGCAAAATAACATGAAACTCACCAATTCAAAAAAAAAAAAAAAGCATTTCTTTCATTTACACTGCAATATATTCAGATTTCTTTCTAGTCAAATTTTCTTTTTGATCTGCCCAATTAAAACAGCCTCTCAACAATACACCAAATCCCCTATTTCTTGTACATTTTCCTTGTCTTTGAACATGAACAAAATCTGAAGAACCCACATATTCCCTCCGGAGTTTGATTCCCTCAATCTAACACTTCACATCTCAACATTTCATGAAACAACCTCTGCCAAAGGGCCCAACTCTGGCATCTTGACACAGACACCACAAACAGCCCAACTGCAGGCACCGATTTGGGCACAGACCAGAATCTAGTCCGAATTTCTTCTGTGTATCAGGCCTTCTTTTATATATGAACAAAACTGTATTTTTCACTTGCAGATATTTACTGGAATAAAAGCACAAAACAGGATATAACAGGAAACCCCCCTTCTTTCCTTACTTGGTGGACACATGGCAAAACTAGTATTTATCTAAATTCTTCAGAAAGCTTGAAGTGACACTTCATAATTACAGTACAGTACAGCTGAAAGACAAAGTGAAGAAAAGAAACTTCCCCACAATTCTTTACATAAACCTCCTCCTTCTTTCTCCACATACCAGTTGCGTTTGTATTTCTATTCCAGTTTGTCATAAACACGGCCACCTTGTAACCCTTTTTATCAAGCAATCTGTGCACTACCTAAAAGTACACTACACTCCATCAGACAAGCTATAGGTTTACATTACCCAAACATTCCAATTCTGCCTGTTCAGCACAGCTTGTCAATAAATGCAAGCAATTGCAAAACAGCAGTGTGTGTTTTTTTCCTTAAGAGAACACTGATAGGAGCCTGCCAGTTCTGCAAAATAAACCCTTTGCAATCTCTGCAGCTAATCTGTCAACAAATTACTATTAAAGTCATACCTCCTCAAAGTTCAAAAGCTTTCTGGATTAGACAAAGATACTGAGTTTTATACTCGTGGGGCAGTACTTGAAGTTACGGTATCAAAGTGGATCCGGCTATTGATGTGGAGAGGTTTGTATTTCTGCCACCATGCAACACAGCACTTGGTGTCTTGCTGCTATGCATCAGGATTCAACTTTGTAATCATTCCCTTTGTTCAATTCATAGTCTTGTTTCACTGCTAATAACGTGAAGAACGCTTTAATGAATAGTCCTGAGGATAAAAATAAAATGCAATAAATAATATTTATTTTATAAGCTTAAAAAAAAAAAAAGAGCTGTCTAGGACTGAGGCATCAAACCTTCTATCTGAGGAGATGTCAGAAACCACTGAAGCAACTACAGCTGTGATCATGAACATTAAAAGGCAGTTTGTCCCTATGAGTCTTTATTTATTACTGCTTGGTAGGAAGGAGTCACCCCATCATTACATCCTTTCTGCCCAAGCTTCCCTCGCCCAGCCTGATCTTCCTTCAGCTTGTGGGTCACTGCAACACCCATTCTGCACCTCCCAAATGTTCTTCATGATGCCTCAGAGCCAACAGATGTTGCCAGACTCAGCCTGGTACTCTGTTCCCAGGTTTTCTGTTCTGTCACTTGGTGCTGCCTCCGTGGGCACTCTGGGACAGAGCTCCTGAGCCCCACTAGCTGACCCCACACCAAATCCCTGCTTCATCTCTTTAGGAAGTACAATGATCCAGGTAACCTTCAAGCCTGCCCCAGGCTTATAAGCAGGTCACCAAACCCCTGCCCATTCCACCACATCCTGACAATCACTGTCATGAGATGCTGACCTCTGGAACCTGTGGAGCCAGCAGCAGTGGGAATGCCACCTCTGCTACCTCCAGCAAGTGCCAAAATACTGAGAAAAAGTTCCCTTTCCCTTATACTTTGGTTCTGAGGGTGAAATGTATATGCATTTCCACTTTTACCCAACTCTTCCACAGACATACCATCCCTGAAGAGTCACTTGTATTGCTTTGCCTTTCTTACTTCACCAACATAAACATCAGTTGGAATTACTTGCAGAACTCATCCCCACATTTGCTACTCCCAGCTTAACAGTACATTTTATGAGATTGCTAATGCTAAAATAATTGAGCATCACATCACTCTCTGTCTCCTTGCATGGCAGAATCACCCTAACATGACATGGGAAGCATAAAACTTGTCCTACAAGTCCTCCCTGTACTCACAGCAAGAGTGATCACACCATACATTTCTCTTGCAAACATATGAACAGCTGTGGTGCTCCGTATTTTTCCATGGTAAAATGTTTACAAGTCGGCAAACCCATTAAAACTTCCTAAAAAACCCCTCAAGTATTTCTGTTTTCCTCTCTCATTCTAACAAAGCTATTAGTCCTAATAAATTCATAAATGTCACCAAAAATGTGACCCTGAATTCAGCACAGATGCTTTCACAAGCCATTGTACATGCAGGTTTCACTGTTGTGCCAAGCTCATCATGGGAACACACAACTAACCACAGCAGCAAAGCTAAAACTACCCACCATTGATTTTTTTTATTTTTTTGCAGACAAAACAAGTGCCAGGTGGCAAAATGAAAAGATTTGAATGAAATGCTCTTAAGAAATAGCTGTTTAATTCAGAACTCATTCATTTGTATTGAAGGAGTGTTTTGTAGAACGCATTCTGTTAAGTGACCTGAGAGCATATGTTGTATACGGAGAAACATCTAAACATTATGCTCCATGTTGTATGTGTATCTGTAAATGCTTGCATTAGCTGTCTGAAAACAACGGGGTTTTCTTCTTTTCAGCATTTAAAAATGTTTTCCAAACACCAAGGTTGATATTTTTATGCTAGCTCTGATTGCCCTCTTATTGTTATCAGGATTGGGTTTGTTGGTCCTTTTTTTTATTTAATAACTGTTTTAAACTTTGCAATCAACTTGCTTTATAGAAGATAAACTCCATGGAGAAGTTAGTCATCAAAACCAATTAACAGCAGAATTCAAACACAGAACATAAAGGTCTTTGAAGAACTTGGAGAAAAGCAAGATCCCCAACCACATTCTCTGTACTGGCAGTGGATAAATAAACTCCAAGCTAAAGTCAGAGCTGTGTGAAAGCAATCCTGAGCCTGGCAATCCCATCCCCAGCCCTGAGCACTCGGGTCTGTGCCGGGCACTGTTTGGGGAGGGCTAGAGGACTGGGAATGAATGGGTGCCACTCCTTAACTGACCAAACGGGCGGCTGAATGACACCAGCCATTACATGTGAGGTGAAAACATTATCTGAGACATCCTGAGCTCCTGGGATAGCTACCAGCCTTGGGATGGCTGTGGAGAAGCCCTGGCACAGGGTCAGTTCATGGTGGAAGAGCAGAGGTCTGAGCCATTCTGGTCCACCGTGTGCATGTCTGCGTGATCCCCCCTCCCTGTTTCTCTCTGCACAAAGCCTCACTGGAAAATTCCATAGTGCTCCTATGGAAAACACAGTGTAATTAACTCATTTTGATACTAAGCCTTTTTTAAGATGAGACCTTTGTGTTGAACATATTTTACTCCTCTTCTACTGTCCTATATTAATCAAAGCTGTAACCCCTGTTGTCTTTGCACTACGAATCAGAATGTGCCCCTGGCAAAGAATGAGGGAAAAGTCAACAGGAATTAAGTTTCAGTGCAACTGTTTACTCAACTGTGGCCTGCAGTTATTGAAATTTTATCCATGGTTTTGTGTGACTACTGCAGTAATGAATTCAGCATGGCTGTGATTTTCTCACTGATGGTATTCTCACTTCAAGTAAAAACCTGTAGGACGAAATGATTGAAACTACCAAAGTCTGTGCATTTAGTATCATCCATTTTTCTGACTTGTTTAATTATGGCAGCTTTCTGTCTTAGGCTGGCAAATGGGGTGCCCGGCTCCTCCTCAAGCCTTCACTTTGCTTTGTTTTTGAGCACAGGTTTTTTTCTTCTCCACAACAACCTGCTAAAAAGATCACTGTACACTTAGGGGAGTCTTAACCAGCTGCCAATCGCTTATTTAAAAGGTTTTAAGAATCCTTATTGCATTAGAGAAAGTGAGGGTTAGGCGCGAGTGTATTCACCATGGCTCTGCTGCAGCCTTTGTTCCCAAACACATTAATGATACATGCCCAGCACTTTGGTGTAAAATTTCCTCAGAGGGCCTCAGAATTTTATCAGGGAAAAGAAAAAGCCAAACCGTATTATGCGGATAATTTACACTGGTGAATTTGGTCACTTCCCAGAATATACACTAATTAAAATACCAAGGCAAAACACACGATTTGGTTCTGATTCTTTGGAGTTGAGGAACACTGACATGGATGTATTTATTTATTTATTCTGATGTTTTGCACAGCAGATACCTCTGCAGCCTTCCTCACTAATAGAAAACATTCTGTTGATAGAGGTTGCTAGGTTATATTAAAATTTGTTGCAAAAACAAAACTTAACGTTAGTGTATTTTCCACCCAGTGACATATTTTGGAAACCAGTTATTTGTATACAGCAGTTCACCCAATTGCTGCCACCAGACTCAACACATTCAGGCAACGGAAGCAAGCCCTGATCTTTGGGTGTTTCCAGGGGATGATTACAAAAAGGAGCCCCGGAAGAGAAGTCCAAGGTTTCCCTTTACACTAACGACTGACTGCAATCCCCTACGGGCAAAATCGCGCAGAATGTCACAGGCGAGTCCCAAAAGCATCCTCTGCCTGGCAAGTACAAAGGGCTTGGGAGTGAGGGGGGTTAAATGCTTCATGCTTTTCCTGTAGGTAAGAAACTTGTAATGCATCTTACAGTACCTGCTGTTGCTGGAGATGTGCTAAGTCTGCAGCCCCAATTTCAACGGAAGGTGTCTCGCCGTTTGATCTCACTTCCCGCAGGCTGCACTCTAGTAAATGGTTGCCACCGCTCGCTCCATTCTGAATGGCTGAACCGTTACTTTTTGTCTCAGTCCCAGATTCTTGCATCATGACTCAAAAACCTGAAATAATTTAAGGGAGGGGAGAGGGGAAAAAAAAAAAAAGCAGCTGTTAAAACAGTTGCTGTATATAAGGAGACATGCCCTGTTTTAAATCCTGCCAAAACTGTAAACATATGTCATTTTCCTTCATACGATTTATCTTTCATTAATGGTTCATGCTACTAGTTTATGTTTATTTATCCGTTGGTACAGCTATAATTTTAGTAAGTTAGTTCTCTTCTAAATATAGTATTATTTGCTCAACATCTTTTTTCCCTTAGAGAAAAAAAAATATTTTTGAACAAACACACAGAATCCATAATTAAATTTCTCTAGTTACATCTGGATGCTTTCCTTTGAAACGGATGAGTCATTCTTGGCAACATATGATGGACAATATCAAAAATGTGATATATGCTGTGTAAGGGCATGGAGGTGAAGCAGAGCATTCACTATTTTGGTTTTCACTCATACCATGATAGTGCCAAATTAGCACCTTTTATTACTCTGAAGCAATTTAGGCTTAATCTGGGATGTGCTGAACCATCATCACTTCTCATTTCAGGAGAACTGCTACAAATGCTCACAGAATTACTCTTGTTGGCCAAGTTTTTGGCTATGGATTTGGATGCTGTTATGGCATTACAGTGAGGAGCCTCCTGTGTTATTTGGCTAAACATCATCTCAGCAGCCACAGCTCCCTCCAGCCAGCCCTCTCTACTGACTCTTGGTGTCAGCCTGTCCCTGGGTGCTTCACACTCTGAGCTCACCAAGAGTATCAGTGGGTCACAAGCCTTCAATGAGGATGAGGATGAGTACCCACCTCCTCACCCCAGCACCCCTGGGATTTACACACCCTCAGGAGCAAACATCAGCATTGGTGCACAAGACTCCCCACACAAAGCACATACGCCAGTTTTCAGCTGCAAAGCTCTAACTCAGAGATAGTATGATGACTTGTTTTAAAAGTATTTCCACCTGCTAAGCCCCAGCTTCCAGGGTTTAAATACCATTAACCTGTCTGGCTTCCACCAGCCCATCCCTCCTCCACCCCTCACCCAGGGGAGATGGGGTATGGAAAGCCAAGCTGTGTGTCCCAAGCACGCTGCCAGCCCCACACTAATCACATGGACATGGGAGCCAAATGCCCCTGTGCAGGCTACTTCACCTCAGAAAGAAGATGTTTTATCTTCAAGGAAGAATCCGTTTGAATTCAGTAAACCAAGCACATGGATGGTAGCAGGACAGATTCAAACATTCTGATTGCATTTAAATAAATTTCAGCTGGTCTATGGAAACCTCTTTCAATCTGTTTTGTTAAATCTTCAAATTATGCCAGGGGACAAAAGGGCTTGGAGACTCATTATAAAGCTTCTGTCAACTCCTCTGTAAAAGCTCCAGAGATCTAAACAAACCTACAGCTTTCCCAACACCGCTAGGAAATGCTCTTGGATTTTAACACGATCCTGCTCTGATACACACCAAGTATGGTGTGTTTTTCATTTTCAGCACTGTAAGAAAAGCCCATAAGCATGATAAGGTCTAAATAAGTGTTTACATCTATCAGGCAAGCCTGGATTACACACCAGGCAGTGCCTGCATGGCCACAGGTTGCTTTGGAAGAAGACACAGGAGTGAGAATCCACAGACAGGTCCTAAGTCACTCAAAGATATACCAGGCAATTTTTATATGCTAAATAAAGGATTTTATATACTGCTAAAAAATTATTTACCTCTTTTACCCCATGACAAATCAAAAAGCAAAAACTGATGTAATTTTTTTCTGCTTCCACCCAAATTTGGAGTCAGGTCTCAACTGGAGAAAATGGAGCGCTACCTTAATTTACCCCAGAAGCAGATGAAGACAGCAATGACCACAAGGAAAAATTGGGTTAGAGGGTTAAACTCATGCCTATGACTGTTTTGGAGCATGACAGTAATGGTGGCGTGCCCCCACCACACAGACTGAAGCTGATGGAAGAAGGACACACTCAAGAATTGGTGGAAGGTGCCTCCAGCAGCTACTGTGGTGGAAAGAAACGCTAAAACCCATGTGCCAGAACAGTAAAGAAATATTTTCCAGCACTTTTGATGCAACAAATGGGAAGTGAGAACCTGGATAAATAAGCAGTAGGGTCAGAGGAAGAACCAAGCAAAGCTCTGACAGCAGCAAGAAGAATGTGCACCACTGAGGAGTAGATCCATCACTGCCTGATCACGATTTGTTGGCTTGCCCTTCTGAGCGAAATATCTCCGGGACACAGAAAATAATTCACAACCAAACTGGTCAAGAAATTATTTATTGTCTCTAGGACTGCAAAATGGTCCTGGAAAGAAAAAACAGTAGAAATTGCAACAATTTTTCTAACCTATAGGACTAAGAAAAAGATGGATTATTTATTGTATTTGGTTAGAAAAAGATCATAGCTCTTGAGAACCTGTTCCATGACAAATTTCATGCTCTGTTTTACCTTTTGAAGAACCCCAGCCAGTTACCAGCTCAGCTACACAGGGGCCATGGCCCCTCCACTGGTTGTGATCACCCTACAGATCCCAGCAGAACTGGCAGCAGCTACCAAAGAAATGAAGCTGGAAAGAGAGTTTGCTAAGGCACCATGTTTAAACTTTCAAAAAATTATTTTAAAACCATAAGTGAACATCTTTAGGCTTTTTTTTTTTTTAGCCTCACCAATTTACAAGCAGTCAACTTCTATATACCTTAAACTAGATGCCTGTACAAAACAAAAGCACTTTGTTAAAATACCTCCGATAGAAAACTGGTATTTCAAGGGAAAAAAAGATAAAACTGTTTATTTCATCACTGAAGTCAAATGTGAGTTGACATGAATAATCACAGTTTGGTTTGATCATTAAGTGTCATGTCATGAAAAATCAACCTGTGAGAGCTTTCTGCAAGAATGATTATTATTTGTCTTTTTGAGCACACCTAAATGAGCTGAGGTGATCGCACACCGAGGATGGCTGAGATAATTGTCTCTTCCCAGCACAGAGGAGATGAACTTACAGGAGCCTATTACTGAAGTTTGTCATTCAAAATTGTGAAAGAAAAATGCAAAGCAAGGTTGACTTTATGCAACATAATTAGGTTCTGTGGGAACTGAACTGAAACTCCAGGTGAAGTATCAGAAACCATGATCCTGGCCTGAATACAACCAACACAGTGCTGGAGAAGCTGTTATGCATAATGATTTATTATAAGAAATAATAATACTCTACAACTACTTCCATGACAGGCAGGAAACCTGATTCTGACTTAAGAAATTTAATGGTAGAAGAGCCCATGTCTATTTCATGTGTTCTAGAAAGCAGAATGATTCTCTTATCAATTCTGCAAAGAAAAATGCATTTTTAGCACTTAAAATATGTGAGTTATTACCAGTGTAAGTATTTTTATTTTTTCTATATATAGAAAAATTCTATGACATTTCATATTAGGAGGGATACAGAGTGACTCTGAATTATTAAAGATGACACAAGATCTCTTTCCTCTATGAAGGGACCAAAGTTAGCTGCAGTACCAACAACAGCTTGTGAAACTTTATCCTGAAATCAAGGAGCACATAATAAAAGAACTGTTCTGACTTAATGTAGGCTTGGTTTAAACATTTCAGAAGAATGATCCATTTCTTCAGATTCTCATTTTAACCTGCACAGAACTTTTTCTAGCTTTGATGCACAAACACAAAGTCAAAGCCCTACAGCTGGGTCCATCTCTTTGGTGAATATGTTCTGTTCAAGGTAATGGAGCAAAATTTCAGTGAAGCAAAATCTAAAGAAGGCACTCTGTCAACAGAAGGACAACAGGTAATCATCTTCCAGATTACCTGGAGAAAAGCAGGGAACACCCAATTTCTTAAGGACATGGTCAAATTTGAGAAAACATAGGTCAGATGTGAACTTTGCCTGAATCAAAATAATCTTTCTGATGACTCTAAAGTCAATGTTTTGCAGTAAAAAAAAAAAAAAAAAAAAAGAACCTAAAGGAATCCTAATTCTGAAAAAGTTCTTTGCTAATGCATTAAAAATGCATCCATAAAGTCCATAACAGCACCAAGAGCAGATGCTGCTGATACACATCTCAGCTCCACTGGCCTATTAAGATGAGCAAGGTTAAGCATGGAGATTAGTAGGCAGGAGGTGGGCGCTGAAGTGTGCCACTGCTGCAATTCTGCTACCAGTATAGTTTCTGAAGACTAAGCAGCATTGTTTAATGTCAGCATGAGGGAGGATTTACTGACTGAAGCACCTGTCAGAATAAGGACCCACTCCAAGTCTGAAAGACTAAGGGACTGATATTCAGATGTCTCTAGATGCTTCACCATACACGGAGGCATCTGGTGAGGCATTTTTAAGATTCTTCACTAAGTACCAATCTATATCTTTAAGCATATCATCACCTTTATAAAAACATCACTGGGGTCTTCTGGCCTTAAAATCCCTGTTTAAATAATCTTCCAGACTTAACATGGACTACAGATTCACAATGTAGCCCATGTGTTTCAGAGTGTCTTCAAGGTCCATGATTATATTTCAGATGTTAGTACTTGGAGGTGTTTACAAATACATATGCACGTAAAGATCAAAGGCATTTCTATCCCCTGGGATCAGTGCTAGAGCAAAATATTGTCATAATACCACCCTCCTTTGCCACACTTGTGAAAGATTTTAAGCTAACAAAAAGTTCAGTCTTTATTTTAGGGCAGTTAATTAAGGTTGACCAAGTCAGGCAGAAGTAAATTAACTTGGCTGATCAATTATTTATATGAAGCAGAATAAATGCCCTTAAAGAACTTGGCCCAGCCATGAAAGGACATGTAAATTAAACACAACACAGATTTATAAAATGTATTTCTACTTTTATAGGCAGAAGAGTCAATGCTAAAATCAGTTTTAAGTGAGTGATCAAATCACATGATCTAGCCCGAAATTCTCCAGCAGGCATTCTATCCATACGTGCATGGTTTATAAATAAAAGTTCTACCTAGCAGTCACAAGCAGCTCCCCAAAACCAGCTCAGGAATAATTTTAGAGCATTTATCTGTGTAATTATTAAAAACAAAACAAAACAAAAAACCCCAAACACGGTCTGGAAGAATTCCACAGCAACGTAACGCTGCAAAGACAGGATTTTACCTCTTGAAAACGAAACGTGCTCCGGAGTGTGACCAGCAAGGAAACACAGAGAGCAGGAGCAAAGCTGCTGCCTCCCCACAGTACAGGGACGAACACCCTGCAGCACCAGCCTGGCACTGCTGTGATTTGAATGAGGAATCCCACAGCTTTCCCAGGAGACCCCTGCCCCACTCACAGGGGGTCTCTTTTAGTCCTGGCATCTTTGGAGCAAGCGCCCTGCCAGGGAATGCACCTCAGGCTCCACATCGCACCACCAGTAGTGAATTTTCCCAGGAACATGTTTTGATGTCCCCCAGCTGATGCCAGAACACCCATCTCCTCCAGCTGACACCCCGTGCCTAGGCTGGCGAGGCAGCCAGCAGCACCAGCCCACCATCCATGAGTTCAGTGAAAGAAAAAGGATTCACTAGTGGAAATTAAAAGCCTTGTGTAAGGTAAAGCTTGATGTGCCGTGGGGGAAGGCGTACAGATGTTCAGCTGCTCATTTACTAAATTACACCATGTCACAATTAACTGTGAATCAGCCAGCTTCACATGAGCAGCTCAAGGGCTGCCACCATGCTAAGTGCAGAAATAACGCCGGGGAGGGAAGTCCAAACTAGCCAGGTGGACCAGATGACTTCTCTTTGCCTGTGTTTGTGGTTAGCACGACTATTAGAGAGAGCTATCCCAACATATGGCATGATTTAACTAAATCAGATCATGCTGAACTCACCAGCCTTTCTCAACTTACAAACCCCTCCGCTCTCGTCATTGCAGATGGGTGAACACCCGTCATGCTTTTAGAGTTTTCAGTAGCCGTCATTTATCCTGCTGACAGGGTGTATTTTAGGTATAATTATGTACTAACTAACTATAGATCAACTGTCAGTACATTAGGGTACTTTTTGGATAAAACTTCATGCTTACCCCTTCGAAGGCCACTCGCCTACACACTACTGGTGGTTGCTGAATTGTGCAGGAGTAGGAGAAAGGAGAAGGGGATTCAAAGTGCAATTAAGGATCATCTTTAGGAATCAACCAAAATAGTAGCAAACAGAGCAAATCAGGCTTCGCTGTCCTAAAAAGTGATGCTGAGTCACGTCTGACAGCGGGGTTTGGAGGAGGAGAGGCAAACCTGGAGCAAGGCAAGGGAAGGAACACGCACGGGATGTGTGGAAAGAGGAAACAAAGAGACAGCGACGAGGTGAAATCCTTTGATATTTCCTCAGCTTAAAGAGGTAATTCAATGCATTAAAATGGATCCTTGAAATTTCAAAGGATGAAACTCGCACAACAAAGATTGTCGAGAGTGCTATTTTCTAGGATTAGAACAAAAACGTATTGGGATTTGCTATATGATCTTACATCGCTGAGCAAGACTGTACACTTGCTGTTATGCAAGCACCATCTTCCAATAGAGAATTTTCATAATTATAACAGAAAGGCGTAAATTTTCTAATGCATGGCAGTTCAAAAAGTAATCAAGAGAATGAGCCTGAGGGCTATTTTAATGTATGCAAAGCTAGTGACCCACAGTAAATGGGAGGTAGGCTTCAATGAATGCAAAGTAATGCACACATACTAAAGACCTGGTCTGATGAGGGACGGCTAAAATTAACACCCAATTAATTTCCGAATTGACAAACAAATGAAAGCCATAAATCTACTTTCTCATTAATTTTCTTGTGGTATAATTTAAAGCAGTAATATGAGGGCAAAAACTGAGCATTATCCATCATAAATATCAAAAAAGATAGCACTGTAACACCATAAATTATGCATATTACCTGTTGTTAAAAATGATTAATGTATTATCAACTTTATCGTGCACTGTATATGTCTAGACATATCTAAAATCTGAAATTTCATTTAGTGCTTAGGAAATAAAGGGTCCAGAAGAAATGGGATTCCCCTCAGCACATCCTTGGCTCTGCCTCCTGATGCTCTCACCTCAGCTGGACTCATCCCAAGCCTTGGGCCAGTGGAACTTGAGCACATGGCAGAGGTGATGTGCTGGCCTCCCCAGGAAGGGAAACGGCTCACACAGCTCCTGGAGCATCCCTGTGGGCCATGGCCCTGGCACCTGGTTTACACAGGGCTGCTCACCTCCCTGCCCTGCTGACACTGGGGGAGAGCTACTTGGTGATGCAGAGCCATAGAAAGGAGACAGAAGTAAAAGCAAGGAGCAGGAAAACATGAAGCTGTATCTAATTTAGCGAATTAAAAGCCCATGCTTTCAAAAAGTAGTGAAGTACAACAAACACCATGGCCAACAGAAGAACACAGGTTGCCCAACCTCCTCCTTGTCGGCCACGATGGTCACCAACCTGGCTTTTTGCCAGGTCTTTATGTCCTTTATGTCCTCCTGCCACCCTCAAATCTCCTGAATGGCAGCTCCTGTCTAGAAGCAGACTGCCACAATTTTAAACTTATTTGACTATATGCAATGGCACGACCTCTTTCACTGTTGGGTGTGTGGCCCGCACTGCCTGGGTCCCTTCTTTCCAGCAACAGTGCATTATCATCAGGGCCACAGCACCTGAAATCATCTGGAGGCAGCTCAGTGAAAGGCTGACCGATGCTCTGCAGGAGCTGAAATTTCAGACTGCTGTGGTGAGCAGAAGGGAAGGGGAATCAGGAGCCTAATCCCACTTGTGCCACACTGACTTTTTGTGAAATCATGGTCAAACAACTGAAGTTGTCAGAAAACCAGTCAGTGCAGTGACCCCTCAGAACACCTTCTGCTGAGGGTGTTGCTGACCACAATCAGTAAGAACAGAGATCGAGCAAATCCAAGAAGAATGAATTGAAACAGACATTAAAAAGTTTGCCATTTGCTCTATTCAAAAGAGCTGGAGCTGGTCCCCATGAAAGACCAGGGCACTAAAACATACCAAGCTGTGAAGACAAAAGGTCTCACTCCCTTCCATGAGGTAACACCCAAAGCATTAAACAGACAATGAACAATCCAACTTCCTCAAATTAGATTTTTGCATTCTCCCTTCATTTCACACATGCACACAGAAGTTACTCCCAGTCTCACCTTGGATAAATACACCCCTTTTGCAAAGCCAGCTCTATCTCAATCTATGCCTCTCAGCTTGACAGCTATTAAATCCATATTCAGCATGAAGCTCATGCCATAGATGCATAAAAGCTCTAGAGCTGGGCCACTTCCAAGTGACTGGCAAATATGATGTAATCATTTACATACCATCACCGGCAGAGTGAGGTTCCTTCCTCTCTCTTGGGGAGAGCTGTCTTTCAGCTGTGAGCTTGACAGAAATCATCCTTACCATCACCGGGATCAGTTTATTTGGAAGAAAAGGAATGGCGAGTGGCCAAAAAAAACCCCAAGGCAAACCAGAAGCCATAGTTCACTGCACCAGGCGAATCCATGACTGCTACCACATGGGCACGAGCACCGTGGCACCAGAGTGACTCCTCCAGAAGGAAGGTGAGGTGCAGAGTGCCCTGGGTGCTGTCCCCGAGGTCGGGGTCCCTGGGGAGGTACCCACCTGCTCATCCCAGCCCAGGCATCACAGCACTGTGGGGCTCCCTGCCGCTCCGTGCACAACAGGAACAGAAACTGCAGGGCTGCTCTCACAGCCAGCACTTATTTGTTTGCATGCACACTGCTCTGAGCTTGCATCACAAACTCTTGCAGTCTGCCTCACAGAAAAACAGGTGACTGTTCAACCAAATAAAAGACCAAAGTTGCATTTAGTAAATACAGTCAGTTTGTGCCAGACAGCAGCAGCACTGCTCCAACAAGATAACATGAAACCTCGCACCAAGTGCTGGCTGTAGATGAATTAGACTCCCACCCTCCATGCACATCTCCATTAAAGCATATCTAAACTCTCTAGCAGCCTCTAGAAGTCAAAAACAACCTCAAAGCCAGGTGCAATTCTAACAATTCTGCACAATGGCATTTTCACTTTGTTCAAGGTAGCAAAGGTTTGATTCATGGCAGTAACACGAGTCAATTAATGACCAGCTTGTCCACTTACACACTTCAGGTACCTCCAGCTCCCCTCCAGCCCTGACACTGCTCCAGCAGCCCGAACAAGCAGTATGTTTGGATCACTGATGCAAACTAGGGAATACAGGGGATATATTTTTATGTATATTTTTTGCTTCCTTTTCCAAGAGATGAAGAGGACAATTATTTCATTTTATGCTTTCTATGAATGTGTATCCAAGGTATCTTAATAAATGAATTCACATATAAAGAAACAGAAAACTCCTTCACATTTTAACAAATTAATTCAGATATACAGCAATAGGCAACACATTCACACAAAAAGAGTTAACATTTCTTTCTCAAGGTCACTCAAAGAGGGTTTACTCCCTTTGTGTGAAATGCCCTAGCCATTTACTGTTACTGCTAACAGGTCCTGCCTGGCATTTGAAATCCAAGCCCCACTCAGAAACAATAACAAACAGTAATTTTGAAAAACAAAGATGGTGTGAGCAAGTTTTTCTTGCTCATTTTCAAAACAACCCAAAAGCAACAACTACCAGGATGGTTCTCTCTAATTAGGACTCCCAGAAACCAAAGAACAAACAGGCAGCACAGAGAAATTAGCAGATGCAAACACACTTTTCCAGTTATAAAAAGAAGAAAAGCAGCTCCGTCATCTCACTCGCAGGAGGAGGAGCAACAAAGCGTGTTTTTAAATTTGGTATTTTCTCTCCATTCAAACAGCTCTGCTTCTAAAACAGATTTTCCTCAGATCTCCTCAGAAGTAAAGCTGAAAGCTTTGCCTTTTCCAAACCCATCGAGGGCACATGCATCAATTAAAATTCGACAAGAGAGAAGAGAGAAACCGAAAAGCCCCCGACCAAATGCTGACATAGAACACAAGGCCGTACTTTTGGAGTGATTACCTGGTTCATAGCCCTACACCTTTATCCTAGACCTTCTACCTCCTTGTTTGCTCCATGCAGGATTTTCTAGCCATCAGCCATCTACCGCTGTGCTAGTCGTCTTGCAAGAGTGCTCTCTCCCTTCTGAAAAAAGCAAACAACTGGATAGATATCATTACACTAAGGAAATCTCTTGGAAAAACCAAACAACTTGCTAATCTTTCTAGCCCCTTCACCCAAGTTAAAGATAAGCAAAGCAAACCAAAGTGAGTTTCAGCCACATTCCAGGGACAAGCTCCCCTTTTTCTCCTTTATCAAAATCCCAGCATTTAAAGGTTTTTTTCCAGACCTTGCAGGATAAACTGCTGCTCACACCCGCAAACAAAGCAATATTTGTTTAATAACTGATTGCTGCCATGGGTACAGTAAACAAGGGGCCCAGAATTTGTGTTTATGAACAAACACATCATCTTGCAAGAGCAATTTAACATTAACCAGGTGGAATAATCAACAGATTTCATAGGTGACACTCGGGGCAGGACTAATGTAAACAGAGTAGGGAGGAGAAAGGGGCCACTCTTAGGGAATCAAGGTTGAGGCAAATGCATTACAGAGTAAACAGCTGGGAAGAACTCAAGACAAACAAATAGTCATTCTTCTGACATTTCGAGAAGCAGAAAGGTTGTACGTTACATGCATCAGCTGCTGACCACCATGAAATCAAACCAGTTGGGGACCAGGCCTTCTTGTTTACACAGTGCCATGTTTGCTTATAAACAACAATTTGCTGTTACCAACCTCGCATTACTCATTGCATAAACGAGCAGATCAAGTGAAATCCTGTTAACTCTTCTGTGGATTGAGGGTTTTTTCCTCCCCTTCAACAACAACAAACAAAAAAGCCTTTGCAGTCTTGCTGTGCAACCTCGAGACAACAGGCAGCAGGGGAAAACACAGAGCTGTGCATCTGTTCTGATAAAGGGGAAAGAAAGGAGTTGAAAACACTTGAAAGTGTTTCACAAAACAAGATTTACCGGCCAAACCACTGATGTGAAAGATCCATTTGCATTAGAAAAAAAAAAAAAAAAAACACTTGAAAACCCAGAAAAACAACTGCAAAAGGTGGGGTACAAAATTTTCATTTCACTCCTAGAACAAACAAGCAAAACAACAGCTTTTGACACAGCCCAACCAGCCCAGCATGACCATGGACACGAGTCATACACACCCATGGCCATACCAGGGCCCTGCAGCAGCCATGAAGCCATGGTTCAGCTCTCTTCTCCCTCCTTTCTCTTTCCCACCCTCAGCCCCCTTGCCTCTGCCTCCCATCACCATTCTCTGATCTTTGTAGATCTCCCCAGCTCCTCTTTTTCAACATAGAAGCCCCTTGGATGTCTTTTAGCGACCAAAAGCTCAACTGCCCCCAACTGCTCCCCACCCAATATCCCTCTCTTGGCCCTGAGGCTCTGGGACTTCAGTCCTCAAGGTGCTCAGGACACCCAAATCCCCTGGGTCTGCCACCTTCCAGAAAGCCTTTTCTTCCCCATCTCTCATCCCTGTAACACTCATGAAATTTCCTATGGCAGCGTTCCTCCAGGGAGGTTTCTCTAAGTTGTCTATCCTGAACACGGATTTCGGGAAAGATCTGAAGTACAGAGAGAGAAGATGGATGGTCCTAATGGTAGAGGTTAATCCAGGGCTCCGGGTTACATTCCTGCCCTGACACAATCCCTGCATGGGACCTCCATGGGTCTCTTCATCCCTCTCCTATGTAAAAGAAGCCCTTTAGGATGTTGCACCAGTCAGGTGGGGTTAGTGGATGTAGTTGTGGGCTATACCACAGGTCCCTTTTTCCCCCAGATGCACCATTGTCAATCCCTGGTTCACCCCTACCTTCTGATGAGCACCAGCATCACCGCCAAGCACTGAGGAAAATCATCCCAGTCTCAAATCTATGAAGCATCCAAGGTCACAGCTGGCCCTGGCACTAATCTCCCCTCCCTTGCCATTTCATGTGCAAACAGCATGATGGCCAGAAGCCTCCCCCCTCATCATTTTTTTACAAGTTTTAGAATATTTGTTACTCTTTTTCACAGCACAATCCTGGACATCCACAGCTGGCCAAGAACCCTGGTTTTCTTTTTCAGAAAATATTTAGCCTTTTGTTGTAGTAAAAAAAAAAAAAAAAAAAAGAATAAAAAGGTTCAAAACCATGAAATCAGAACAACCTACTAATAAGACAGGTATTTAAATAAAACCCAAATGCAGTATTGTTCAGGCAACTGCCTATTTTTTAATACATCAGGTTGACAGCATAATAGCAGGCAGGATGAAAGGTGCGACTCGAGGACGGGGTTGGCGTCCGCACACCAGGAAAACAGAAGTGCTGCCCCATTTCCTGTGCTGCAGCAGAGTATTTCTGATGTCTGGGGCTGCCGGGGACTTAACTCTGAATTAATGATTACACACAATACCCTCCTTTCTCCCCTCCCTGCAGGACAGCGAGGGCCAGCCTCACCGAATGACTGTGGGCAGGCAGGCACGGGTCACGGGGGATTTAGATATTTCACAGCAGCTTCAAAAATTTAGACACTGCAACCTGAAGGCTTCTGAAAACATCAAGCTTCACATAAAAGTCCTGATATTTCCCTACTTGAGACAACTGCTCTCACCTCAGCCGCGCTGCCTGCTCCACGCTCCTTTTCCAGCACGTAAAATCACAGTTTATTCAGTACAAAGTAACTACACTATGATAAAAACTATAAGCATATCATTCAAATGCTTTATTGGTCAAATAGATGGATGCTTTTATTAGTCCAACCTTTTTTGTAATGGAGTGCCACTGATGACCCAGTGTTAGCCTCATTCCCTGCTATTAATCACACTTCTAAGAGCTCATTTTGCTTTAAAATCTTAAGAAATTGCTATAATTTAAAGACATGGTGTCTACATAATGGGAAATGCTTCACAGATTGTATCATTCCATATAATACAGAATTTTTATGGCAATGCTGACCACGATACCAAGGTATTACAAAACTCAAATATAATATTTTTTATATAGAAAATGTAAATGTAAACTTCCTTTTGCATTTGTGGTTTGCCACATCCATAATGTTTTAATCACAGCCTTTTGGGAGTTGCAGTTTTCAACTGCATGTGGCTTACATAGATTAACACTACAAAAACACTCCCTGAACAAATATAAACAGAACAAAACAAAATTAAATGAAAATTAAATAAAATACAAGGATGGACCATGAGAGAAAGACTGTTCCAGCTAAACTTTTACAATTTTCACACAAGGCATTTTATTCTTTTGTCGACTATACTATCTCCTTGCTTTTTTGCACAGGGAAAACATACGATGTTTACTGTGAAAAACTTTTACAACAAAGTGGAAGCATCTTACGAATTTACCTACACAGAGAATTAATATAATGATGGTCCTAACCCATATTATTAAAATGTACTTTGCAAAATGTTTTGACAATGTTGACTGCTGCAGGAGGGAAAACACATTTAAGACAATTTCAGCCAAATGCACAAGCAGAAGCCTTTCATTTTTCAAATGCAAAGTAAAAAGCATCTTTAAACATCTTCTCATGAAAGAAAATGCAGTGCAATTATGTTATATGGCACACACAAAGGCATGTTCTTTTCCTCAGTTCTCTAACAAGATATTAGTACCTCCTGGCCTTAGGAATATTATGTGTAAATCACATCATATTCATAGTGTCTGAATTAATTATAATAGGAGCTGGAGAGAAATGTTAACTTTCCAGGTTGTTGCTAAGGATTAGCCCTTGTTTACAATTCTGTATTTATAGAACAAGAAAAATTTGTCAAATGAAGGGCAAAGAGGAAAGCAAGAACACAAATTTAGCTTTGATTTCAAAACAAATCAGATCTTGCAACCATTCCCTGAGAAGAAAACCACAGTTTTTAATGGGGAGATGCAAATGAGTCTCAGAATACAAAAATGTTTTATAATTCTGTGCATTCAACACTACTAGATGTTATTTAAAGAATTTATGTTAGCATTTCTCATCCTCGCACAGCAAGTCCAAGATGCTGCAAACAGCATCTATTTAAAATGGATCGTGTTGCTGTGGGACATGGGGCAGCTCAGGAGGCTGATGCAGAGGGGAGCAGGGCATTTGGCCCCCTGGCACCTGATTGGGATTCATGGACTGCTCCAAAGGGTTAACAAGGCAGTGGGCAGGAGGAACAAGCCCCTTGCCCTGAACAAGCAGAACCCTGGCTACATGGAGATGTGCAGATCCATCCCGAGGGAAAGTCGTGACTCTCAAAACCACTGCAAAGGACATGACAGTCTTCTCAAATGTAGTGGATCTGTGAGGTGAACAAATACCTAAAGAGGAAAGGCACTCAGGAACCCAAGAAAGGTCCTTCATGCTAAACACGGTATTTCTGGGGAGCCCTGCGAGGCTGGATCGCTGAAGGCTCAAAGTCTGTGGGATGGGGTCCCAGTGAGCAGGGAGCCAAAGCTCTGCAGGGACTTGCAGGTCTCAGGCACCTTGGCAGAACTGGCCAGGGAAGTTTTTACTGCTCCCTATTCTGAGGATAAAGAAAGCACTTCGGCCTCCAGCACTTTCATTTCTTTGCACAAACAAAGGCACACCCACTACAATTAAATTGCAAAATCCTTTTCATTAGGACTCCTTGTTTTCACACACTTCCAGGCTTCCGAGACCGGCAGTCCCTCTCATGCTCCCATCAGTGTGTGCCTTGTGTGTGGAAAACTAAGCAAGGGCTCTTTAGCAGTTTCAGTCTATGGAGAAATAAATGGAAAAATGTTTTTTTCCGTTAAAAAAAGCCCTGTAACCACCAACTTCTGAGCAGAGTGACTTGCAAAAACACTGGGCATCCACAACGGAGAGCATCTAACCCCCCACAAGAATCAGGCCCATAACACAATATAAAAAAATGCACTTAGCTAAGCTTTTGTGGAAACACAGATGGACTCTCTGCCTTGCCCTGTCCAAGGGCTGTGATTCTCAGATTACAGCAAGGACAGCACAATGCATCAGGGAAACCAAATGTGTCTGTGCACACTGGTGTGTAAGCTAACACACAAACACACACGCATTATCCAAGCACCCAGCACGCCAGTTCACATCAGCCAGAATAGAGTAAGCAGGACAGAAGAGGTGGCTTCATCCCCAGCTTTTTCTTGATGTTTTCTTTCCCAGGAATAGCTCCAGTCTCGGTCCAGGGCAAGGATTCCACACATCACATTTCTGTGCAGGAGATGTGTACATGCAGCACATGTTCCTCAACAGCCACACACATGGATCCCAAGCACCCAAAAATACAGTTGGTCCTCTCCACACTGGCCCAATAGAGAAGCGGGAAAAGAAGCATGATTTTTTTTTCACCTCAAAATTTCATCCTGTGCCTGAGAAAACTCCCTAAAAAAGCTCTGTCGAAACCAATTTGTTTCTAACTCTCCCAAGAAAGCGCATATGCCTACTTTTGAGTCAGGATGCAGGAAACCAAGTTCTTAATCCCCCTTCTGCATTCACCCATGGCAAAGGAGCTGTGCCCACCTCCAATCCACCATCAGCAATGGCTGGTAGAGGGAGAGGCAGCAGCACAGAGGATTTGCAGGACACCACATGAGCCTCTCCAGCTTGCCTTGACCAGTAACACTGAACAATCCTGAGCACTCCTGTGGCCGCCCATACCTTTCTTATGCACGATGCCAACGCAACAGAAAGCCTCCCAACAGACAGCACTGTGGCCCCATGACCTGTCCAGACCCAGCTGTTCAGCCCTTCACAATCTCTGCCAAGCTCAGCAGAGGTAGCTCCATGCTCCAGGAAATGGCCTTTCTGGTGATGAACCCCTGGCAGCATGGGGAGGCTGTTTGCAACCAGAAATGAGTGTTTAATGTTCCAAATCTGCACTGAAGACACTGTCTGAACATCTCCAGCCGCATGCAGGTGCATGGTCCCACAGATGTGCTGGCTCCTGAACACTGTAGAGCTAAGGCATGTGGCTTCCTGCTCCAAGGGCTTGTGAAAGAGAAGGATACACTCTATTTACAGCCTATTCCAGACAAGACTATTCAATGTCAGGATGTACCATAAGAGGGTAATTTGCACCCTAAACTGGATTGTACGATACCGCAGTCACAGACCGTATGATCTCTTCTTTTGGATTAAAACTGTTTGCACAAGTCAAAGCAGAACAAGGAGAGTAACAAAACATACAGTGTATTTTGCTCCCCACTGCAGCCACATATTTCAACTGCCTCAGCTGAATTCTTAGAGTAAACACAGCTTTAAAAGAAAATAACTTGAATAAAGAACTTCTGGAAAGTTCTGACTGATTATGCATGCAAGAATTCTGCTACTGTTTCCTCCCATCATCTGAAAAATAAACCAAACACCCAACTTCCACAACTATCTACAAAAGTGCTATTTTTCTGAAACATGTTACAATACTATCTGAGGTCTGCAAGTTATAATGAATGCATCTTGTTTTGCAAAATACACAGAGGAGCTCAATTAAATGAACAACTGTAAAGGAAACAGAGCTGATAAAGGAATTAATGCTCTGTGTGCCAGATCATAACATAACATCTAGCATAACAAAGCCGTGTC